>NC_142939.1:34151532-34256532 GCF_046866305.1 Octopus bimaculoides
CATGGAAGCTGGTAAACCACATAAGAAGGTCTATAACCCCAAGTTGGAAAAGTGCATACTTAAACTTGCCTACTTCGAGGACAGAACAACTGCAGCTATGCCACATGCAATCTGCAGAGAGGGACTCAACATACAGATGGTGTACACTGACCCTTCCTTGAGGAAAGTTCTGTCGAGGAAAAATACCACAGATAGCATTGTGTGGTGCACACTGACCAATTTCCCCCTCAACAACATCAAAACATGCTCGAGGGCTTATGTGATATATGAAATAGTCTGCAATAAATGTGGGTCATCCTACATAGGGAGTACCACCAGGAAATTGCATGTCCATATAAAAGACACTTCAACAAAGAAACACCTAAAGAAGTGCCAAACCCTGAATTTTAAAGTTTTCATTGGGACAGTGAAATGCATCAAGGGCAATTTCAGAATTATGGAGGCCCTTCTTATCAACAAATTGAGACCAGCCATTAACAACAGGAAGGAAGTACATGAAGCAGACTGGTTGCTACAGCAACACCAGTATTCACATACCACCTTCTTCCTTCCTCCCGTTTCCTCCTTTCTACCTCACATATCTGAGAAACAACTTTTTCCTACGTTTTCCAAATGTTCTGAACAAGAGGTTATAATAACAAAATATTGAAATACAAGGTAAAGATGCAACTTTCTTTTGTTTTCTTTTCCTTTTGTAGTTTAATTGGTACCTTCTCACATTATTCCGGTCTTATCTAACAAATCTCTTTAAACTATATATATATATATAACTATCCTCTACCAATCAAGTGCTATTCAAAACATATACTAATCTGAGCCATGAACTCCCTATAAAAATAGGGCAAGCTTCAAACTCTAGTCAGAAGCAAGACAGCTGTGATATAAGTCACCTCTTTCTATTTGAACTTTTTGAAAATCAGTGTAAACTGTGAAACTGGTTAAAGCTTTAAATATAATGATAATAATAATAATAACATTACAGACAAAGATTTACCCATTAGAAAAAAAGAATTACCCATTACAGAAAAAGATTTAGCATTACAGAAAAACATTTAACATTACAGAAACAGATTTACCTGAGGTAAAAGAAAAGCTAAAAAGCAAGATATCCTTGCCAAAGCACAAAGGATCTACTGGTATGAGAAACACCAACGTTTCTTTGAACAAAACAAACAGTTCTAATCCAACCCCAAAAAATTCTACCAAGAACTTGGCAAAAGTAAAATAGACATTACTGCAGCACCAACAGCTGAAGAAGTGGAAGAATTTTGGAAAGAAATATGGTCAGTGAAGGAACAACCTCAGAAAAGGACTATTAAAACAACAAACTTATCACCTGAGCAACTCCAAACCCCTATAACAACTGAAGAGGTCACCAAGGCACTGTAAAGACTAAGCAACTGCAAGGCACCTGGGCACGACAAGATCCCCAACTTCTGGTTAAAATATCTGACAGGAATACACAAAAAGCTGGCTGAAAGCTTTAACGACATACTAGCAGAGCCAGAGACAATGCTTGAATGGATCACAAAAGGGAAAACTATCCTAATTCCCAAATCCACGGAAATGGCAAGACCACAAAACTACATAAGACACTCTATGAATAAATGGTAGACAGTGCTACAGCTCCAAACAAAAGAGGGACTCGTGAAAACCAAAGCCATCCCCATTAGAAGAGGAATATTCCAGGGAGACACGCTCTCTCCACTCCTGTTCTGCCTGGCACTCACACCTTTAACTGAATTGCTAAATGGAACTGAATGTGGATACAAACGTTACGGCAAAACAGTCAGCCACCTTTTATATATGAATGACCTAAAACTATACACTACAAATGATAAACAGCTGGAAACACTACTGCAGACAGTAAATGGATGTACCAAAGCAACCCTGAAAAGAGGAAAACTAGTTAAGAGTAGCAACATCACATTAGATAAAGCCAATGATATAAGAGAACTAGACAAAAGCCAACCATACAAATATTTAGGAATCAATGAACTAGATAGGATACAAAACACACAAATGAAAGAGAAAATAAAGAAAGAATACTATAGACAAGTTAGATCAATACTGAAAGCAGAGCTCAATGCTAAAGACAAGATAATAGAAATTAACACTTTAGCCATCCCAGTTATAAGTTACAGTTACAATATCCTTAACTGGACACTAAATGAACTAACGAAAATAGACAGGAAAACTGGAAAAATAATGACAGGTTCTAGGATGCACCACCCAAAATCTTACATAGAAAGGCTATATATGCAATGTACAGAAGGTGGCAGAGGCCTTATACAGCTGGAAAACTATTATAAAATAACCACCATAGGACTGCAAAAATACCTACTCCAGAAGCAAGGAAAACTAATACAAATAGCCACAAAACACGAGTAAAACAAAAAACTCTTTTCAGTATTTAAGGAAGCTGACAAATACAAACAAGAAATCATACCACCTAACAAATATGAAGAAGAAGAAGAAGAAGAAGAAGAAGAAGAAGAAGAAACAAAAGCTATAAAACAAATGAAATCCAAACTAAAACTAAAACAGCAACAGACCATGATAAAACGATGGCAAGAAAAGCCCCTTCATGGCAAATAGTGGGCTAAACTAAATGCAAAAGAAATAGACAGAGAAAAGTTCCAGCAATGGTTGAGAAGCTCAGGACTCAAAGCAGAGACTGAAGGATTTTTAATTGTAGCACAAGACCAAAGCCTCCCCACCAGAAATTACTAAAAGCATATAATGAGAAGAAACATAACAAGTAACTTCAGAATATGTGTCGATGAATAAGAACCAATAAATCATATTATCTCTAGCTGCCCAGTCCTGGCTAAAAAGGAATATATTCACTGACACGACAGAGCTGGGACATATATACACTGGAAGCTATGCCAACACTATGGAATAACAACAGAAAAAAGATGGTATAAACACACGCCAGAAAAGGTCACAGAAAACGAGAGAGCAACCATATTCTGGGATATGCCAATACACACAGATAGAGAAATTAAGGTAAATAGACCAGATATAGTTGTCAGAGATCATAAAGAAAAAAAATGCTTTTTAATTGATGTATCAATACTAGCAGATGACAACGTTTCTCTAAAAGAAATGGAGAAACTTTCAAAATACAAAGACTTGGAAATAGAGGTAACTCGAATGTGGAATCTAAAACCAGAAACAATTCCTATCATAGTAGGTGTCTTAGGTATAATAAAAAGATATTCAGACAAATACATAACAAAAACACCAGGACTAACAAATATATATAACATACAGAAAATTGCACTACTGGGCACTGTGCACATCCTACGCAAAACACTTTCAATACTGTAACCACAAGAGCATCACAGCAAACCACTGCACATACCCAAGGCACACAGAGCTGCGCTCGGAAGTGAAGTGAAAGCACACTATGAAAGTAAAACTACTGAATAATAATAATAATAATAATAATAATAATAATAATAATATTTTAACTATTTTCAGTGCATTTTCAACTTGTATTTTTCTGATATTTTCTACCTGTGTGGAATAAAATAATTTTGTTTTATTTATATATATATATATATATATATATATATATACATATATATATATATATATATATATATATATATATATATATATATACACACATATAAATATACATACATATATGCATATATATATATATATATATATATATATATATATATCTGTAAAAATATGTGACACTTATTCAGTAGCCATGATAAAACTCCGAGTTTCGGATGCCAGGGTGGGAGCCCACGCCAACATCTCTTCAGTTATCCGGCCAATTGAAAATTACTGTGTAGTGACAAGGTGAAAAGCTTATACATAGACACAATATAGAAACCTATCAGTACAGTCCCATCAACAGGTCCTATCAGTACAAATATTAAAAAATATATAAGAAATGAAAGTAATAATTATATATATATATATATATATATATACATATACGTATTTATATGTATGTTTATATGTACATACTGGAGTTGGACAAAATAATGGAAACACCTAGTATCATAAGTTTGAAATATGTATAAAACCATCAAAAGCTTGTTTATTTTTATGTTTTTTGATTTATTATTAGTATTGCTTAACATGTTTTGTTAAAATTGCTGTTTCTTTTCAGATATCATCAGAAAAAGGTAATTAAAATGACAGATCTATCGGACTTTCAAAGAGGTCAAATTGTTGGTGCTCATATGGTGGGTGCTAGTGTAACAAAAATAGCCGAAATGTTTGGTCTGTCAAGAAGTACTGTCTCAAAAGTAATATCAGCCTCTGAGAAAGTGGGAAAAACCTCCTCATCGAAACAAAACTCCAGAAGAAAACCAAAACATTCAGATAGGGATCGTTGGACTGTTACACGTATTGTTAGAAAGGATCACAAACTACAGCTCCCAAAATTACTGCAGAGCTTAATGACCACTTCGAGAACCCAGTTTCCACAAAAACTATTCACTGGGAGCTGCACAAAGCCGGATTTCATGAGAGGACTGCAATCAGAAAACTACTACTTTCAAAAACAAACATTGCAATGTGTTTAGAGTGGGGTAAAAACCTACAGAATTGGTCTCTTGAGCAGTGGATGAATGTTATTTTCTTGTACAAGTCATTCTTTACGTTATTTCTAACCACCAGCTGAGCATACATATTGAGGCAGCCTAAAGAAGCATTTGACCCAGTCTACCTTCTTCCAACTGTTAAACATGGTGGAGGATCTGTGATGATCTGGTGGGGGAGGGCTATATCTTGGAAATCTGCTGGCCCAATGGCTTCCTTTCAAGGCAGAATTAATAGTCAAGACTATTTAAGCATTTTATCTGATCAAATTCATCCTATGGTTTCAGAACTGTTTCCAGAGGGAAACACAATTTTTCAGGATGATAATGCACTAATTCACTCAGCTAAAGTTGTTACCGAATGGCATCAGGAACATTCTAGTGACGTTGAACATCGTATCTGGTCACCACAGTCCCCAGATCTCAATATTATTGAATATTTATGGTGCATTTTAGATAAACAAGTAAGAAGTCAATATCCTCCACAATCATCACTACAAGAACTGGAGACTGTTTTAGCTGAAGAATGGACAAAAATTCCTTTGGAAACAATTCAAAATTTGTACAAGTCCATACCTCATAGAATTCAAGCTCTAATTACTACCAAAAGCAGTCCTACCTAATATTAAAATAAATTTGTTTGAAATTTTAAGGTATTTCTATTATTTTTCCCAACACCTGTATATGTGTTTAGATCCCAGCACATATTCCACCTTGAGTGTCTTCTGCTATAACCTTGGGCCAACCAAAGCTTTGTGAGTGGATGGTGTAGATGGAAACATAAAAAGAAAATTGGTGTGTATGTGTGTGTGTGTGTGTGTGTGTGTGTGTGTGTGTGTGTGTGTGTGTGTGTGTGTGTGTGTGTGTGTTAGTGTCTCCTAGCCTCAACATGATGTGATAGTCATATAAGAATGTTACCATTATGAAAGCAGTATCCTTCATTCCAAATCTTACCTGGAAACATTTATGGGTTGTTAACAGGAAGAGCATCTGACTCTAAAAATTTGCCTTAACAAAATTCTGCCTGAGTCATATAAGCATTAAATCCAAAGAGTTTTTTTAAGAGTAGATAGATATGCTTATTGTCTGAATGAGTGCAAAACTTAGAAAGGAATGAAGTAAGCAGGCTCTGTTAGATGTGTGATGTTAGCTGGAGCACATGTGGGTAGCGAGTGAAAAAAACAAGTGTAAGAGGAATCAGTTGTAAAAGAACTTAGTAAGAACATATGATGGGAATGAAATCTAATATTTGGTCGGAGAGAAGGTGGTGAGCGGGAAAACCATTACACATGGGTTAAATGCTTAGCGACAGTTTGTACATCTTTACATTCTGAGTTCAAGTTCTGCCAGGGTTGACTTTGCCTTTTGTTCTTTTGAGGTTGATAAAATAAACATCAGTCGAGCACTGGGGTCTGTGTAATCAACCTACCTGCTCCTCCAAATTACTGACCTTGTGCCAACATTTGAAACTAGTATTTGGTTGGAGAACTGTGAAACAGTCCAAGTGGTGGTGGGGCCCTGCTGGATGAGTGACCAGGGAAAATATAGGAAGATGTTGTAAGGGCTGTTCTCATGATGCTGATCTCTCAAAATTGCTGAGAGACCACAACAAATCCAATGCATGCAAGTTAGGGAAAAACAGTTGAGAAAACAATTGTAAAATGATGAGGCTGATGGCAACAGTGGCAATGATGATGATGATGATGATGATGATGATGATGATGATGATAAGAAGGATGAGGAGGAGGACAATAACAATGAGAATGTTGCTAATGTTGAGGATTACATTTTTTTTATAAAATCAATTTAAAGTTCTTTGACATAATTGCAAAGATAAGAAGTAGGATAAATTTTTAGAACTACTTTATAAAGATGGAAGAATACTCAAATCTTCTTTTAATATATGTCTGCTTACAACTGAATCAAAGATAAAACTTGATGTTTTTCTTACCGTAATTTAGATAACTGATGAAAAATAATTTTCAGTAGTGTCATTAAGTGTGAGCTTGTATCTTGGCAAGCATTTTTTTAAATGTAAAACTCTGGTCCATAGAAAACATCAATAGTTTCTATGAGTTTGAATGCAAAATGAGTGGGAAGAGGCATGAAAGAAGGTAAGTAGAACATTGATATCATAATTAATTAACAGCCTGGAAACACTTGGTAGATAAATATTGTGACATGCTTTACATGTAACATTAACTGAGATGGATGCACCTTTTCAGAGCTGGACACAATATTTTGTCTAAAAATATATGTGGCTGTGTGGTAATAAGCTTGTTTTCTTACCACATGGTTCTGGGTTCAGTCCCACTACATGGCACCTTGGGCAAGTGTATCCTACTATAACCTCAGATCATCCAAAATCCTTGTGAGTGGATTTCGTAAACAGAAACTAAAAGAAGCTCATCGTATGTGTGTGTGTGTGTGTGTGTCTGTGTCTGTATTTCCGTGTCTGTGTTTGTCCCTTGTCACTGCTTGACAATTAGTGTTGGCGTGTTTATGTACCGATAACTTAGTGGTTCTGCAAAAGTGATTGATAGAATAAGTATCTGCCTTGAAAAAAAAAAAAAGTACTGGGATCAATTTATTCAACTAAAAATTCTTCAAGGTGGTGCCCCAGCATGGCCACTGTTTAATGACTGAAACAAGGAAAAGAAAAAGGGTAAAAAATTTGAAGTGTGTTAAAACTTGATACTCTAATGTTTACTAAAATATGTAAATAAAGTACTATCTCCATCATATCTGGACTATGATTTATTGATGGCTAAAAGTTTTCATAATAATGGCTGAATAATACCCTGGAAATAGAGATACAATGACTATAAGGAAAGGTTAAGAAACTATTGATCTCAAGCATATGAGTTTAATGATCTTTTATTGAATCTCTCTGAAAGGCAATTTTTAACTTGTTTTACTTATCTGAATATCAAATTCTGATCCTAATTCACAATTGAGTAGTTAACAATATAGAAGGTGCTCAACTGTAAAACCAATAACTAAAATACCTCAACTATGAAGAAATGGAATAACCAATATAAAGTAGCTTGAAGTAATGAATATTTATTTCAGTCTAAAAAAGAGAAAAGAATTTTAATTTTCCATTGATGGGAATTTTACATAACTAAAGCTATTTTGCATGCAAGAAAGGAAGGGAGACAAGCAGAGAAGCCCAAATGAGTTGATAGCTCTTTTATGTTTCACAAAGTTTATAAAATTGAATTAATCTATCTTGAAATACAGGAAATGACAACATAATAAAATATAAGATATATTCACACTCATTTAAAATTATGTCATATATTTTTAGACAATTATCCTGATCTGAAATATCCTCTATCCTTAATTACAATATTCTGTCACACAAGCATAGACAGAAAATTGATTATGGACACCAGCTGTGTAAAAGCTCTCTGTTTCTCACAATAAATGATTAACATTTTAATTAACTGAATTTCTTCTGACTTAATTCATTAACATATTAAAGTGGCAGATGTATCCATCTCATGCACATCCAACTTAGCATTTTTGTGCCAAGTTAATCTGAGCAAACAATTCCAATCTCATGCAACAGAAATAGACTTAAGGTTTTAAACAAAATATTTAGAGAGAGAGAGAATAGAAGAGAAAAGGATATGGCCTTCTATGAATTGTTGTTTCTAAAAGAATTTCAAGTAAAATGCAAATATGCACTTTAGCAACATCTTATAATCAGATTTCACAATTAAAATTTGACAAAAATTATTCTGTTCATTTATTATCAGTTCAGTTGTATAATATTATATGCTAAACTGTTGATAATCTCTAACTTTAAATACTACTATGTGAGAAATAGAGGTTGAAGTGTGTTGGTGTGCGACTTCAAAACAATTAGTCTCGTGGGCTTACTTGAATGAAGTCTAGGATGTTTATTTGTGTATCTGTAGCACCATTCCAGTTGCAGGAGCAACACTCAGTCATAGGTCTTATCTGAACTTTGTTGCAGGCGAGTTAATGCAGAGGGCTGAAGTACATATTAATGGTACACATGCAAACACATGTGAGTGATTGCATCACACACACACACACACACACACGGATGCACATGTGTATATGTACCATCATCCTGATGGGTACAAAGTGTTCCAGTGCCTGAGGTAACTGTTCAGACCAAGGGTAGTATAGAATGACCAGAAGCATTTATTGCAAGAGACGGCTGATGGAGAACAAGGAAGTGTGAGCTGCTCTTTGTGTCTTTGATGTCTGATCCCTGCCTCCTGATGTCTGTTATTTTCCATTTGGTCCATTTCCTCAACGACGACAAGCCACTACTTTGGGTGGTCCTTGGTGATTGTCTCCCAGGTATTTGGGTTAATGGAGCAGTGGAGATGAGTGACCTTGAACTGGTCTCGGAAACTGAATTTGGAGGCTCTGCATGGTCTGGTACCTGAGGCCAACCCTGTTAAGAGGACTTGATGGTGTAAGCATGTTTGAGGCATATATATGATGTGTCCCGACCAGCAGAGGTGGTGTTGTACCATGGTATATTCAGTGCTGGGAAGTCTGGCCTGGAGCAGAACCTCTTCATTGGTAATATAATTCTTCCATTGAAACCTCATGATTGCATAAATTTTGTGCTGTTGGAAATATTCAATGTTTTCAAGTCATGTTGACACAACACCTACATCTCACTGCTGTAGAACAGTATGGAACAGATGACACCTCAGAATAACATTATTTTCATAAGGATGGTGAGGTTGTAGTTTAGGAAGTCATATCTTGAAAGTTTTCCAAAAGCAGTATAGACTGCACTGATCTTATTCTTGGTGTCTTTATGAATGATGCAATCACTGGACAGGTGGCTTCAGAGGTATTGGAAAGCCTCCATTTTTTCCAGGACAATGCCAAATACCTTTATGTCACTGGTGTCAAGGAGTGGCTGGGACTCCCTGTGCAAGAATCTTTATCATCATTATGTTTGTGGTCAGACCAAAGTGGGTTCATAGCCTCTTGGAGATTGGAAACTGAGTGCATGGAATGGCATTGCCATCAGCATACTGCAGGTCACATACTTTGGCCAAGGTGGTAAGTCTACAGGTTCTGAAGTTGGTGATATTGAACAATCGTCTGTTCATTCTGTAACGGATGGTTAAACCAGGAGCCAGATCAGTGATCTGAGGTAGAAGGAAAATAAGTAGTGGCTTTCTCTGCTCTTGGGCCATTCCTAGGAAAAGGCAGACACAAAAGACCATGTTGATGGTACCATGGGTGGGGTAGGAAGCTGTACTATGCCTCTAAAAGAATTTCATCAGCAACAACCACTAATCTATCTAACAGGATCCTGGCAAAGACCTTTCCAACGATACTGAGTTGGGAGATGCCATGATAGTTTCCACAGATAGCCCAGTCTCCCCTCTTGAAAACTGTAATGACAGTCATGCATTTACAGCCTCTGCCTTCCACATGTACCAGATAGGCATATACAACATGGTCTTCACAGTTTGTCCACTGTGAGAGAAAATCTCTTCACATAAAACCTTTGTTTGCTTTGTTAACCTACAAATAAAGTATATATAATGATGATAATGATGATATATATATACATATATACGGAGAGAGAGAGATACAGACTGACAGATAGGTAGACAGACAGTCAGATACATAGATAGTTATTGAGGTGATATAGCAACAGTGACAGTGGCTAAGAAGAAAAGCCACAAAAAGAGCATCCTACATGATACAAATACGTTAGGGTCTCAGTTATGAACTATCGTGAATTACAAGTATTTCAAACATAAATGTATGCATGGCATTGTATCCATTGTATCATCATCATCATCATCATTGTTTTAAAGTTGGCTTTTCTGTGCTAATGTTGGTTGGAGAGAATTTTGTTGATGTGGATTTTTTGTTGTCAGACGTTACTCCTGTTATCAATCCTCACCAGATTCCAAGGAAGATAATATTTACCCATGACCAAACATGCTTCTATGAAAGATTGGAAACATATAACACTGCTTGCATGACAGTGACACATGCTTACAACAATCATATGAAGTCAATGGAAGGAGACAGTAACATTCGCCCACATACATAAATATTTAGCCATACTGAAAAATATTATTCAGTCAGTTAAACTAGCTCTTTGGCAGCTTGGAATGTAGATTGAATTGAATAGTTTTGTCGCTTTTTAAGAGTTATCAAACATTACTTAGTTCTGCCTTCCAAGCTGCAAAGAAGTTGGTAGCATAAAAGCTACTTACTAAATTATAAACTGTATCAGTATTATGACAGTGAGCTGATAGAATCATTAGCCGGCTGAGCAAAATGCTTAGTGGCATTTTGTCCATCTTTGCATTCTGGGTTCAAATTCTGCTGAGGTTGACTTTTCTTTTCAACCTCTCAGGGTCAATAAAATAAGTACCAGTTGAGTACTGGGGGTCGATGCATTCGACTTACCCCTCCTCCAAAATTGCTGGCCTGGTGCCAAAATTCAAAACCAATATTATGACTGGAGTTAAGGCAGTGAGCTGGCAGAATCATTAGTGTGCCAATCAAAATATTTAGCAGCATTTCATCCATCTTTGCATTCTGAGTTCAAATTCTTCCAAGGTTGACGTTGTTTTCCATCCCTTTGCTGTGTGTGTGTGTGTGTGGGGGGGGGGGGGGGGGGTCTTTCCTTGAAATTGTTGGCCTTGTGCCAAAATTTGAAACAAAATATTATGACTGGAATTAATGCCATGTAGTTAAGAAGTTTGCTTTGCAGCCACCTAGTCTTTGGGTTGGCCCCATTGTGTATTGGTTTGGATAAGTGTTTTTGACAATAACTTCAGGCTTTATGAGTACACTTAGTAGATGGAAACTGTTAAGAAGCCTATCCTGTGTGTGTGTGTGAGGTTGTAAGAGCCTGTCTTTATGACTGCCTTTATTTTGACACAGTCTGCTGCAAAACAGTGCCTGTGTTTATGTCTTATAACTTTAAAGGGTGACAGAGGTCACCAAAATAAATAATATAAATACAAAACTTTAACTAGATTGATATTACGGCTGCAAACCAAGGAATGAAAGTAAAAGAATATGAATATTACTACATGCATATAACTGTATATATGAACCACACTATATACTTACTGTAAGTATACCATGTATAACACAACAAATCTAACAATGTATGTAGCATTAATATTCCTTACCTTATCTCAATTAAATTTAGGACTAGAAATGCTCAAGCATACATTTATGTCTATTACAGGATCTATACTGGAGATGCATGGATTAATGTTTAGGGTGTTGCAGACATGATTGTAAGATTGTGGTTTCAATTCCTGGACTGGCAACACATTGTGGTCTTCAGTAAAACATTTCATTTCATGTTGTCCCAGTCCCCTTAGCTCAAAGATGAATAATCCTTCAACAGACCAGTATTCCATTGAGATGGAAATATAAAAGTCACAGAATCCAAGAAACTAGCCTTATAAACTAGTTTCCCAGATCCATGGCTCGGGAATGACCCCTGATCCTTTTGATTCATTTTTTTGTTTTGTTTTGACAGGTTCTTTGGGAATTAGTTTTACTTGACAATGAAAACTGGCAAGCTGATATGTCTTACCAAGAATTTTCATATCACTTGCTATGATAGATAATTAAGTATTATAGAATGTACATGTATTTTCATGTGTAGACTGTTGTGTGTGAGGGTGCGTACTGAAAGTGAAAAAGGGAAAAAGAAACTAATGGGGAATGAGAAGCATAGCTGAAGAGAGAGAGAGAAGGAGAGAAAGAAGAAAAAAGAAAGAGGGAGAGAAGAAGAGAGATAGATAGAGTTAAAGAGAGAGAGAGAGAGAGAGAAGGAGATAACAAGATTGCTCTTCAAAGAGGTAGAGGCCCTAACATGTTTAAATATGTTAAGTCACTTAGAAACAGCATACAGTACAATATCCAACCCACAGATTAGAGAAATAAATAACTATTTTGTTTGTGTGTTAGCTTTGGTTTTATGCATGTCATAGTTCCATTTTCATTAATTTTATATTGGTTAAACATAAGAAAAATATTGAGAAATAATAAGAAATAACTGACTGTTGATCTCTCATATTTGATCTGATAAATATTGTCTGATTTTTAAGAATAACATTCTTTAATTTCAATTTCATTTTTGTAACAAGAAAATTTACACTTAAGACAACATATCAGCAAACAACTGATTAGTTGTGTTTATGGTATTTTAACATTAAATTATTTCTATTTTCAAGTTTACGATATCTAAACAGAGAGATAGAATATAGGAGATTTTGTCCAGAAACAACATGGCTCTAGTGATGAGAGAAACATTTACAGCTGTATTTAATCTGTCAATAAAGATACTAAATATATATGATTAAGAATCAATGCTGAGTAAATGGTTGCAATTGACTCCACGTCTTTCTGCATTAACTACTTTGCTTCAGTCACTGACTCAAATACAGGAATGAGACAGACAAATATATCTTTTTATATCCTTTTTCTGAAATAGTCTGTTTTAAATGTAACATAGATGTATGCTCTCTGGCAATCAATGTTTACAATTTCTTTTAAAAATGCCATCTCTGCTTTCTAATTCTCTCTTTCAGTTTAACTTAGGAGCTGTCAGATTATCACCTAAGCCATGACTATTCTTGAGATGCTTCGAAAGTTTGAAATATTTTCGTTATTAGTATTTTCAAATAAGTACATTAATAAGAAAATTACTTTGGAACTATTTGTATCTCAAGGGAATTAGATATTGGTTTTAATATTAAGAATTGAAAGAAAACTAAGTCATATTTTCTTCTGTTACTTCCCTGTCACCTTCATCAGACTTCCATACACCAAAAATATATTTATATCAAGATATTAATCCCTCATCCATTTTTTTAAAAGATTTCATAGGAATACATTTTTATTGCCCTTGAAGAACTAAAAATGATTCTATTAAAATGAATGTGTACAGTTCTTGTGGGGCCAGGAAATGTATTTAAGTGAATCAATGAATTTCATAGAAATAGCATTTATATTCAATGCATGAGGATGAAAAGTAAATTAATAGATATATGTTTGATAGCTATTTCTGACATTATCTATGAAACATAACAAGACGGTAGTAATTTTACAAAGAGAAAAGAAACATTCTGATAGTAGAAGAGAGAAATATATGTCCAAGTTTACTTGCTGGTTATACCATACACATACATTTATCTGATAATGACTAGAAATGCAACAGGTCTGTATTTTTTATATATATTGATAAATAGGAACAGAAGCAGAAAAATAATTATTATAGTTCACCAAAACTCTATTATGATCAGTAATAGCATCTTGTCAGTAGTATGTGGGGGAGGGGGCAGAGAAATGAAGATTCATTAGATTATATAATTTTTAGTAATAACATTTTGTCTTTAACCTGAAAGAAATATATTCATTAATATTCATTGATAGAAAAATCTTTTACATTATATTAATTTGCCAAATTCCATGGTTTGAGCATTCTCTTTCTGTTTTTATTTATTCATATCTTTATCTTATCTATCTATATGTACACACGCACACACACACACACACACATGTATGTACACATATATCTATGTGTGTGTGAATGTACATATATATATATATGAGTGTGTGTGTGTTATATTCTTACCTTACTGTTCTTTGGTCTTAACCATTATGAGACATTTACTAAGTGTTTTAGACAGTATCATTTTAGGTTATCAGATAACGAAATTATACCTCACAGAAAAAAATACATCAATTCTTGCATTATCTTTAAAAGATCTGATTTGTCATCAATTACGAAAATTGGTAATATTATCAAATTCACTTAAGTGTGACTGAATGCTAGTTGAGTGCAAAAACCTATTCCAGTAATAAGCTATTTTTCTTGTAATACTCTTTCTTAATATGAACAATGAAAACTAATAAGTAAGCCAAAATATACGCACAAAACAGTATTTTAGCACATTTAAGAGAAATGTTAGCAATCATCTTTGACTTGATATATATGAACAAAAGAGTACTTCTATATCAGTGCATCAAATTTTGTAGATTTTATTAACACTTTTTTATTTTTATTTTTGTCCTTAATAATTTTGCTATCTCTGTAATGATTTTCTTGCTCTATAGATAATCATGACATTGTAACACCCAGGAAGTATTTCAGGATTACATCTTCATAACGTATCTGCATAGCACATTCATGTACTATGGAAAAATGGCACATATTCTGCATATGTTTGCTAAGGTGTCAGACTTCACAATGAAATCTCTCATCATTTCTATGCCATAATCAATATTCTTTTGTGTTCAAAGTCAGTATATTTTAGCTGCTAAATGCTTCAGTCTGCTGAGATTTTAATAGATACTATAGACTGGAACCCATTCATTGCTGCAAGTATATGTTGCTCTATGTCATTGGCAAGATATTGGTAAGCTTCTAGTGGTCAAACCAATTGCTCTTATTTCTGTGAAAGAGAATGGGGGGAAATAGTTTTATAATATTGACTTTCCCTATATAGGAAGGTTAACTAGGAAGTTAGTTTTTGTTTGCAGCGGATGTTCTGGAGCTATAAATACTGGAAATGTGCAGAAAACAACTTCTGCCACATTCCAGGGAGAAAAACTAGAAGTGGTTGATAGCTTCCGCTATCTTGGTGACCAAATTAGCAGTGGAGGTGGGTGTGCTGAAAGCGTAGCTGCTAGAATTAGAATAGCCTGGGCAAAGTTCAGAGAGCTCTTACCTTTGCTGGCGACAAAGGGTCTCTCTCTCAGAGTAAAAGGCAGATTGTATGACGCATGTGTACGAACAGCCATGCTTCATGGCAGTGAAACATGGGCCGTGACTGCTGAGGACATGCGTAGGCTCGCAAGGAATGAAGCCAGTATGCTCCGATGGATGTGTAATGTCAGTGTGCATACTAGACAGAGTATCAGTACCTTGACAGAAAAGTTGAACTTACGAAGCATCAGTTGTAGTGTGCAAGAGAGACAACTGCGCTGGTATGGTCATGTAGCGAGAATGGATGAGGATAGTTGTGTGAAAATGTGCCACACCTTAAAAGTTGAGGGATCCTGTGGAAGAGGTAGGCCCAGGAAGACCTGGGATGAGGTGGTGAGGCACGACCTTCAAACATTGGGCCTCACCGAGGCGATGACTTCTGACCGAGACCTTTGGAAATATACTGTGCGCGAGAAGACCCGGCAAGCCAAGTGAGACCTAAATCTAAGGCCCAGCCAGCCCACTTATGCATACCTTACTTCCTTCATTGGACACTAGATTCCACATGTGAAGACCTGTTGAGGCAATCGAAATCGAGTTAAATTAAAATTGGATACTAAACCCCACTGCGAAGACCTGTTTGAGGTAAGTGAAATAGAAATAGATTGTTGCCAGTGCCCCCGGACTGGCTCATGTGCGGGCGACACATGAAGTCTTTCGAGCGGGATCGTTGCCAGTGCCCCTGGACTGGCTCATGTGCGGGAGACACATGAAATCTTTCGAGCGAGATCATTGCCGGTGCCCCTGGGCTGGCTTGCAGGTGACACATGAGGTTTTTCGAGCGGGGTCGTTGCCGGTGCCCACGGACTGGCTCATGTGCGGGGGACACATGAAATCTTTCGAGCGGGATCGTTGCCAGTGCCCCTGGACTGGCTCTTGTGCGGGTGACACATGAGGCTTTTTCGAGCGAGATCATTGCCGGTGCCCCTGGACTGGCTCATGTGCGGGTGACACATGAAATTGTTCAAGCGGGATCGTTGCCGGTACCCCTGGGCTGGCTCATGTGCGGGCGACACGTGATATCTTTTCGTGCGAGATCGTTGCCAGTGCCCATGGACTGGCTCTTGTGCGAGTGACACATGAGGTTTTTCGAGCGGGATCGTTGCCGGTGCCCCTCGGCTGGCTCATGTGCGGGCGACACATGATATCTTTTGAGCGAGACCGTTGACAGTGCCCCTGGACTGGCTCATGTGCGGGAGACACATGAAATCTTTCGAGCGAGATCATTGCCGGTGCCCCTGGGCTGGCTTGCAGGTGACACATGAGGTTTTTCGAGCAGGGTCATTGCCGGTGCCCACGGACTGGCTCATGTGCGGGGAACACATGAAATCTTTCGAGCGGGGTCGTTGCCAGTGCCCCTGGACTGGCTCTTGTGCGGGTGACACATGAGGCTTTTTCGAGCGAGATCATTGCCGGTGCCCCTGGACTGGCTCATGTGCGGGTGACACATGAAATTTTTTCCAGCAAGGTCGTTGCCAGTGCCCCTGGACTGGCTCATGTGCGGGCGACACATGAAATCTTTAGAGCGGGATCGTTGCCAGTGCCCCTGGACTGGCTCATGTGCGGGCGATACATGAATCTTTCGAGCGGGATCGTTGCCAGTGCCCCTGGACTGGCTCATGTGCGGACGTCACATGAATTCTTTCGAGCAGGATCGTTGCCAGTGCCCCTGGACTGGCTCATGTGCGGGCGACACATGAAATGTTTCGAGCGGGATCCTTTGCCAGTGCCCCCGGACTGGCTCATGTGCGGGTGACACATGAAATCGTTGCCAGCGCCCCTGGACTGGCTCATGTGCGGGCGACACATGATATCTTTTGAGCGACATCGTTGCCAGTGCCCCTGGACTGGCCCTTGTGCGGGTGACACATGAAATGTTTCAAGCGGGATCGTTGCCAGTGCCCCTGGACTGGCTCATGTGCGGGCGACACGTGATATCTTTCGAGCGACATCGTTGCCAGTGCCCCTGAACTGGCCCTTGTGCATGTGACACATGAAATGTTTCGAGCGGGATCGTTGCCAGTGCCCCTGGACTGGCTCATGTGCAGGCGACACATGAAATCTTTCGAGCGGGATCGTTTGCCAGTGCCCCTGGACTGGCTCATGTGCGGGTGACACATGAAATGCTTTGAGCGGGATCGTTGCCAGTGCCCCTGGACTGGCTCGTGTGTGAGCGACACATGAAATCTTTCGAGCGAGATCGTTGCCGGTGCCCCTGGATTGGCTCATGAGCGGGCGACACATGAGGTTTTTCGAGCGAGATCGTTGCCAGTGCCCCTGGACTGGCTCTTGTGCTGGTGACACATGAAATTTCTTCGAGCGAGATCGTTGCCGGTGCCGCTGAACTGGCTCTTGTGTGGGGTTCTGGGATTTTTCGAGCGTGATCATTGCCAGTGCCCCTGTGCTGGCTCTTGTGCGGGTGACACATGAGGTTTCTCGAGCGAGATGAGCATGGCCTTTGCCAGTACCGCCTGACTGGCCTTCGTGCGGGTGACACGTAAAAGCACCCACTACACTCTCTGAGTGGTTGGCTTTAGGAAGGGCATCCAGCTGTAGAAGCACTGTCAAATCAGATTGGAGCCTGGTGTAGCCATCTGGTTTCACCAGTCCTCAGTCAAATCGTCCAACCCATGCTAGCATGGAAAGCGGACGTTAAACGACGACGACAATACGCACAGACATATATATATATATATATAAATACCGCCTGACTGGACTTTGCAGGGTTTTCGAGCGTGATCGTTGCCAGTGCCCATGGACTGGCTCTTGTGCGGGTGGCACATAAAAGACACCATTTCGAGTGTGGTCGTTTTCGTGCGGGTGACACGTAAAAGCACCCACTACACTCTCTGAGTGGTTGGCGTTAGGAAGGGCATCCAGCTGTAGAAACTCTGCCAAATTAGATTGGAGCCTTGTGTTGCCATCCGGTTTCACCAGTCCTCAGTCAAATCGTCCAACCCATGCTAGCATGGAAGGCGGACGTGAAACGGTGATGATACTACACAAAGATATGTTACAACTAATGACCTGCATCCTAATTAATTAAAAGTTACAGAGACATGCAATTTCAGTTCATGTTGCACTTATTAAAACCAGCTTATTTTATAAATATATATAACATTAATGCAAAAGGTGAGCTGGCAGTGTTGTTAGCATACTGGGTAAAATGCTTAGCAACATTTCATCTGTACTCATGTTTTGAGTCCAAATTCCACTGAGGTCAACTTTGCCTTTCATCTTTTCAAGCTCAATAAAATAAATACCAGTTAAACATTGGGCTCAAAATAATTGACTTAACCCTCCCCGAAATGCTAGCCTTATGCCAAAATTTGAAATCATTATCAAATATATGAAAATACAAGTTGTATGGTTAATCAAATTCAAAATTTTGTTCTCTTTCACTCTCGCTTTGCCTCGAGAATATGGATGTGGAGACAGATGTGTATACATTTTAGATAAAGAAAGTCTCTAGAATTACCAGGTAGTTAAGAGATGGTCTATGCTGATACTGTGAAATTGAAAAATAAAACAGAAGAGTTGTAAGCTGTAGTGAAGTTGTAATAGTGGAAACTAACATTTAAGTTCAACTTTTTATCAGCAAAAACATGAGAAAAGGTGTTTTGACTGGTAACATAACTTATGCATTAGGTCAGGGGTCCCAAAACATTTTAGACCATTGACCCCTTCATGGAATCCTTGACCCCCCCCCCCCACTTATCGACCCCTCGGTATGTACACAAAAATAAATAAATAATAATAATAATAATAATTAAGTTGATGTGCATTTCTCAACCCCTTGAATAGTCCTATTTGACTCCCAGGAGTCAATATCAACCACTTTGGAGACCTCTGCATTAGATGGTCAAGAGGGATGATGACAAATTAGATATCATTTTGCTGTTTTATTTGCCTTGTCATCACCACACAAATATTCATATACTTGATATTCTCATTTGTGGGGTAGTACCGTAAACACATTCCCTATTGCTCTTTATCCATGATGAATCCAACAGTTTCATTAAATCTAATATTATATATGGCAAAGTTATTAACCAGTGGAAAGTATGTCTTTCACATGGCTTCCTCAAAATGATACAGTTTTACAGCTTGATTTCAGTGATTCCAAAGTGTGGCTAGTGATGCAAATGATCATCTCAAAGTATGTCTATCAAAATTAATCAGTTTGATTGTAAAATATTATCAGCCAAAAAAGTTTGTGCCCTTTCAATTGAACCATTTATTATTTGTTATCTATTGAAGCAGGTATTAACATGTACACATTTGCATATTCTTATACACATATCACCTTCACACAATGACACAAACATACACACACACGCATAAGAAGACATAAACATAAATACACAAACTTTACTAATTCAGTCAAAACAGTGACTTATAACTAAGTAAGGTGCAAAAAATAGCAGTTAAGAGATTAATTGAGTTTTAGTGCAAAGGTGTAGGGAAGTGTTCATTGTGATTCTTTTATGCTTGATTCTTGAAACAGAAATCTGACTGTGACCATACTCACATAAAATGATTTGCATTAATTATGGCATATTCAAGGGAAGAGGGACAGTATCTATACGTTTTTTCATCATAGTTTCTGAGTTTGGTGCAGGAACTGGAGGAAGACACCAAAAGTGATGGGCTGCTGCAAGTTGGGAGCAGTAAGTGCATTGACATATTGAAATATACACAAACTAGGTGTAGGAGTGGCTGTGTGGTAAGTAGCTCGCTTCTGGTCTTGCGCGTTGCAGTAGTTGCTTATTGATGAACAGGTGTGGACGAGTGTTAACGCCGTCCAAAAATGGAAAATTTGCGAAGTCGACCGAGGTAGGTAGAATTGTTTTTTGAGCTGTGTGTAATTTATTGTGGTTTAATTTTCTTTCAGTAAATTTCGCCCAGTTCTGGGGTAGTTCCACTTGCTTTCAGCAACTTAAAGTTTTTGGTCATTTTGGTGAGTAAAATTGTGTTTCTCGTTCGTCGTTATTGGTAGGTGTGTTCGAGTCACCATAATGGCAGACTGAGAATTTTTTGTGAAAACTTTTTGTGTCTCATTTAATTGCGAGAACTGTTGTTTTTGTGGGCATATCTCACCTCCGAAAAACTTTTGAAAAATTCTTTATGAAGGATTTTTTTTTGTTCCTGCTGCTGTGGCCCTGGATTACCTTTTGGAGTACCTTTACGGGAATACCTTTTTGGAGGACCTTTATTGGGATACCTGTAGGCCAGGATTACCAGGTAGCCAGAAATTTGTTGCTGTGTATTGAACTGTCTTCTTTCCTTCTTTTTCTCTGCTCTGTCTTTCTGTTCTTTTTGTATTTAGTTTTTTTGTGAACTTTTTTGTTGAACTTTTCTTTTTGTTGAACATTTTAGTGAACTTTTTTTGAACTTTTGAACTTTTTTTCTGCAAGCATGGCAAAAAGAGGCAATGCTTTATTGTAATGGGAGGTTGTCCTGCCCAAGCAGTGGGTGCATGGCTTTGAGAAGAGGACAATGGTTCTGCGAACCTTTTCTAGGTCGCGGAATGCCATCACCCTCTTCAAAAAGGAAGAAGTAGAAAGGGAACTGGTGAACTGTTTGCCGGGAAAGGAATTTTTTTCTCGAGGGGGTGTCAAATTTGCAACGGTGTGGTTGCAGTTTGACTCCTCAGAAGAAGCCTGCATTGTAGCTAGTCAGCCCATGCAGAGTGAGGAAATTCTGTTCCTCCCACTTATTGTGGGAAGAGAATTGTCAGAGCCTGGGTGTGTGGTCTGCCCCCGAGCACGGAAGCTGGATGGATCAAGAATGCCGCTCGGCGCGGTTTGGGGGATAGTAGACCCAGGTTGCTGAATGTGACATGGCTCCTGCAGTGAACTGGGAGGGGTCAAAAGCAACCTTGACCCTATGGACCCTAGTAGCCGCAAAAGATATGTGTTTCCCCGACTACCTGAAAATGGCTGGTTCTAGATACACAGTGATACTTGAGGGTCACCCCTCCAGGTGTCACCTGTGTCTGGAGCCTGGCCATATCAGGAAGAATTGCCCCCAGTGCCAGAGAAAGGCCTCGGAGGTTCAAAAGGGGGAAAAAGTGACCCCTGCCCTCCCAGCAGACGGGGAGGGAGAGGTAGTCATGAAGGCAGAGGCCTCCACAATAAGAAAAAGAAAGGTGAGCAACAATGGTTGCACACAAGACAAGGAGCAGGTTTCGAGTGGGGAGGTGGACCCCTCGGGTGTGCCAAGAGAGGCCCCGACCCCTGAGACTTGCAAAACAAAAAGAAGGAAAAGGAGAAAAAAACGGGAAACGGTCGGTGGACGCCTGTGTGCCGCTGACTAAACCTGTGACCCCTCTGGTGGGAATTGTGCCAACGAAGAGAAAGACTTTGTCAACGAGAACTGTGTCGGCGATAGAGTGGTCTGACGTCCCTCCCAACATAGATAATGATTACGTTATCTTGTACATAGAGGGATGGACGGTGAACGAGATCTTGGACCACGAAAGTGGCCAAGATAGGAACTACTTGGATTGTACAAATAGTCCTACATGGCCTCCGCAGGTGACTGTGAAGGCGGTGACAAATAATATGATAGAAAGGGTGATGGAGAAGTGTTGTCAGAAGGCTTTTTTTTATTCTGCCGCGAACTCGAGCCTGACAGGGAACACTTGCTTGGCAAGGGCAGCCTTTCTGCTTGCGGAGGGTCTGAGTGAAGAAATGTGTAAAGAATTGTTTTCATGATAAAACTGAAAGAAAAATTTTTGTATCTTTTGATAACGTGGGAGGTTTGTGCCTCATAAGTGTGTTTTTATTGGGAAAAAAAAGAACAAGGTTTTCGAGGGATTGGCTGTCGCCCCTCCCATCCTCATCTTTCTTGTACATTCATTTTCATTCATTAGTGTCCATGTCCAGCCTGCAGCTACTTTATGTTTGTCTGTTATTGTTTGTCCCCTCTATGTAATGCCGCTAATGGCAAATTTATGAAATAAAGTAGCTTGCTTACAAACTGCATGGTTCCGGGTTCAGTCCCACTGCGTGGCACCTTGGGCAAGTGTCTTCTACTATAGCCTTGGGCCGACCAAAGCCTTGTGAGTGGATTTGGTAGACAGAAACTGAAAGAAGCCCATCGTATATATATATATATATATATATATATATATGTATGTGTGTGTATATGTTTGTGTGTCTGTGTCTGTCTCCCCAACATCGCTTGACAACCGATAATGGTGTGTTTATGTCCCCGTAACTTTGCGGTTTGGTAAAAGAAACTGATAGAATAAGTACTAGGCTTACAAAGAATAAGTCCTGAGGTTGATTTGCTCGACTAAAGGTGATGTTCCAGTATGGCCACAGTCAAATCACTAAAACAAGTAAAAGAGTAAACTAAAGTCCTGGTTTAAATACAAATATCAGACTGGATACTACTAAAAGTGGCCAAATTCTAGGTGTTGGGAATTAACCTGGCAATAGACTACACTTCAAGAACAAGCACAGTCTATTTGATGGAATTCCACACAATTTCTTCCCATTCTGTTTCACTTAATAAGGCTTGAGGTTGCTGAAGGTTATAAAAGACATTTTCCCAAAGTTTCATCTGTTGATATCAAAATTGGAATTATGTGATGGAGAAGCAAACTCCTTAATGACAAGATTGGAAGGATTGTGATTATAAAATTTAAATAAAAATTGGTAAAGTTCTTATGAAAAATGTAAAAGGAACAGTTTTTTGAAATGAATTGTGCTCACATGTCCCCTGACTTGATGTAAGTTCAATGTTGATATTACATCATGTGAAAGAGGTGAAGAGTTCAGTTTAACTGCCTAAGTTCTTGGAAGAATTGTCGACAAGTAATTTGTGGTAAATGTTTCAAAGGAACTGCTTTTTAATTCTGATTTAGCTGGTTTGTTTGTGATACCTTGAAATATGTTGGCAAATCTATTTAGCAGTGACTACAAGCCAACACAGCTACTGTAGCTAACCAAAACTGATTTGTGAAGAAAAATTTTTCTTAATAGGTATGAGGCATTTAGTAACAGACCATTGTAAGCACCACAACTTAAAAACTGAGAAAACTGCAGTCAAAATTTCCTGACTTTCAGAATGCAATATCTCGGTAAGGAATGAAGTTAGGCAGCTGATTTCCATCTAAGTAAAATTATTTATTTGTGTATGCATCTGAAAGATGAAACAATGACTGAGTCTTTCTCATTTTGTAGTGTATACCAGTACTACGAAGCAGTGTATCACATTGCATATTTTAGCCATAATACCTAGAAAAATCATACAGAGATCATCTCCAAAAGTATTGTTTGTATTTTAATATAGCAAGGTAAGTATCTTTAAGAGGTAAGTAAGACAAGATAGTAAGACAATAAGCCCATTATCGTTACAATGGTAATGAAGAATATTAGAAAATGTGATATAACACCTTGTAAAATGATACAGGGATCACACTAAAGTTTTTGATTGAGCATGTGTGCTTATGATGGTGTGTTACTAAACTCTCTGGTTTGAGTTTGGGTGAGTGAGCATCGTGTCAATAGCGTCGAGGTACAATTTTTTTCAGCCAGATTTTTGACCTTATTGCAAGCCTCACTGGTTCTTCCTCTCAACTTTTTCGGATTCTAGACTTCCAGACAAACACCTCATATGGTATAAGAAAGTATGCATATTTATGTACGAGTTTCGGGAAATTCTGTGAACATTTAGATATAGAGAAGTTAGAATTTAAAATATATTTATTTTCTACAAAGTAAGAAGTTAGTTGATTTTTCTTAATATATGCTTATGTAGCAGTAGATAATATGCATTGACTTCTTTGATTCAGGTTAGGAATTCATTGATTAGTCTGCTTAGCTCATTTTATTAAAAGATTTTGTATTTTAGTAAAGAAAGATTAAAAAATATAATTGAATTGAATTAATAATTCTGAAATTAGTTCCAAGGCTGAGATACATATTTATAAAAGCAGCTAATTTCAATAAGACTAGTAAAATCTGGAATTAGAACTTTATTGAAACTTCTACAACTTAGACACTAATTAGTGGTTTAACGAATCAGTGACTGATGCAAAATAATCGATTCTGTACAGTACAAAAATGAAGTTCTTGAAAACTTTAAGCGTTTCCATCATTAAATTTTCTTTTTCTTTTAGTGTGGAGGTAACAAACAGTCATGTAACAATCATCATAGCATTTTTTTTCATTTTTATGAATAGCTGAGAAGAATTTCGATCTTGTGTTACTAACTCCCTTAAATAAGCCTGTAGAGCAAGAATATTACTGTGGTTTCTGCAACAGATGTAAACCAGTACACTTAATATTCAGTCTTTGGTAAATAGTGCTTAACTTCCACAAGTAAATTGGCAATTTGCATCCCACATTTATAGATCTGATAAAAGTGTTTAATCTTGTCAACAGATTTCATTGGAAGATAATGAAATCTATTTGTCTTGACAAATCTGTTAGGATAATTAGGAATTTTCATGATGGCATGATATCCTAAATATAATGGTAATGAGAATCTAAACGAGAGAAAGTGTTAAACAGGGCTATGCTTTCGACCTAGCATTATTCTATTCAGAGCAATTTTCATTGATACTTTCTCAGATAGCCATCTTTACATTCAAATCAAGTATTGAACTGATATAAAAGAAAAAAACTTTACAACTTCCAAAGCCTACAATTTGTTGTGTAAAGGAAATGTATTCCAATATCTGAAACTGATATGCAATTAGCTATCAAGAGGTTTTCAATAGTTTTGCTTTGAACACACCATAAACACAGTAAAATCAGAAGTTATCTTTCAACTTAACCAACAAGCAGCATCTTAAATCAAGAATAGCTTATAAAAATAACATATCGTATGTAAATCCCTTGAACAAGGAGATAAATTAAATTTCAGTATGGTTAAAGAAAGCAACAATTGTCTGTCAAAAGCCATTTCAGCATTTGGGAAATTGTAATCAAATGTATTACTGATATGAAATGAAAGATGACTGATCTTTTATGAAATATCAAACAGGCCTTTTACAGTGTTCATTTAGCACAACAAATGTTTAAGGATGCTCTCAAAACTCATTAAAAATATTGACAGCTATGTAGCAGGTAGAGAAAACTTGTCTGTATGGTCATGAGTTATAATACTACAACTTTGGCTTAGTGCTTCTGTAAAGAGCATAAAATTATTTGCCTCTGGTTTACAAACAAATTACTCTTGTTTTACAGTTGCATGTTTATCAGAAAACAGAACATCTTAAGTAATAGCAAGTTCTCAAACAATGTATGACTGCCCAAATTCTCTCTCAACCATTAACTCGGAGAACATGATTTAAACTTTAACAGAAGTAATAGCAGAATCTGAATAAAAATGGTATGTGGGACAGTAGAGAGGTTAGACAGATTTTATATTCTGTTATTCTTTTACTGGTTTTCATCATTGGACTGTGGCTATGCAGGAGTAGAACCCTCAATAGTTGTAATTGATTATATGTATCTTTGTAATTGTGTTAGAATGATACGTATTTTAGTGATCTCTATTTGTTAAAGGTTCATTACAGAGCATATACAATTACCACACAGGCAACAGTGCTCATTTTCAGATTGATGTAAACATAAACACAGATACACACAGATATATAATCATCATCATCAATTTCATGACAATTAGCAAAACAGTATAGTTCAACACACACTTTCATTATAAAATACCTTCATGAACTTGGGAAAATGTCTAAATTTGGTCAGATGGTCTCTCATCATCTGACTACTTCTCTGCTTAATCAAAAAGTTGCCCTTTGCTCATCATTGATGATAAGTGGGTTTTCTATTAACATCATTATCATCATCATCATCATCATCATCATCATCATCATTTATCATCCATCTTATATGCTGGCATGGGTTGGATAGTTTGAGAGGAGCTATTTAGGCAGAAGACTGCACCAGGCTTCACTGTCTGTTTTGGCAAAGTTTTTATGGCTGGATGCCCTTCCTAACACCAACCACCTTGCAGAGTGAACTGAGTGCTTTTTATGTAGCATCAGAATCAGTGATGCCTGTTCTGGCACAGTTTTTACGGCTGGATGCCTTTCCAAACACTATTCCAGTGTGGACTGAATGCTTTTTATGTGGAACCAGCACTGGCATGGTCAACAAGTAACTTGCTAGATAAAGATCCTTTGAGAGAGGCAGGTGGACATTGGAGATGGGGGACATTGGAGATGGTGGCCAATATCTAATTTTCATATCCAATGAAAATGAGAATAGTTAGCATCAGAAGAAAAATAAGAATCTATCTCCAAAACAAGACTACACCCATACAACGTTATGTTCTGTATTTGGTGGATATGAAGGGTATCATATAGTAATAAGTGTTAAACCAAAATGAAATAATTAATAAAAAGAAGTATTGTCACCAGTTTGATGCATCGCACACAAATTTTCCCAAAATGTGTTCTTACATGGTAATGCAAGACAACATATTTTCTAAGTTGCTCAGGAAAAGATTATGGCACTAAATATGAAAGTTTTACTCTGTTCTCCTTATTCGCTTGACCTTGCACCATCAGTCAACAATCTTTTCAGATCATTGTAACATCATTTAGAAGGAAAACAGTTTATTAATTCTAAAGATGTTGAAAATGGTATTGTGTGATTCTTTGTTTTGAAACCTTAAGAATTGTGCAGGTTCACAAATTTGCAAAATAGATGGGGTTGTATTAGCAATAACTTGGGAAAATATTATCTTGATTAAATATAGCTGTTAATACCGAAGAAACATATGTTTCTTTCCCATAACAAAATACAGTAGGACCTTTTTCCCACCCTTTGATATAGACAGGTAGATAAATAGATAGACAAACAAACAGACAGACGGACCATCCTACCAGGGCTTTACTCTCATTTGCTGGAGCAATTGTGGGCTTGAAGAAGACTCATGGTAGGCCACACACCAGATGGCTGGGCATGACTACAGAAGATCTCTAGTGTCTTGATGTTACCTTAGAGGATGCAGAGAGGCTGGCATGGGACCATCAGTGATGGAGAGCACTGGGGGACCTGGTTGGCAGTTGTTTCAGTAGAATTTAATGCATTCCTAAGAGATTACATAACAATACCACCATCATCAGGTAAATTAAAAAAATTTTTTACATTGACCCAAACAAGATCCAACATTAATTGGATTTGTCTAGGTCAATGCAAAAAATTTCACCTGTTTGAAATTTTACCTGATGATAGTTGATTATCTATTGTGACAACTGAACTTTTCCTTTTGATTTTATATATATATATATATATATATATATATATATATATATATATATATATATATATATACATATATAAATGTAGGGCTAAGCAAGTTAGACAGATCAATAAGGTTTTACTATATTAATGCATGAACTACAAGACATGTTTACAAAAATGTATATATGTTATATATTATATATATATATATATATACATATATATGTATATATATATATATATATATATATATATATATATATATATATATATATATATATATATATATATATTGTTGTACTTGGGGATGGTCATATTGCCAGTTTAGCCAATAAAAACACACGCACTGTATATTTGGTGTTAATTTGCTTCAGCTTTATCTTACATTAATCTTAATCTTATTCCGGCCAGAGTTCTTTCGTCACACTTCTGTGACCTCATCAGTGGTCCTTTGTTTCCTTCTTTCTTATGTGTGTCTCACCTTGCTAACTATCAGCCATTTTGTATTTTGTATTCCTATTGTATTCCTATTGTATATATATATATATATATATATATATATATATATATATATATACAAAAAGGGTTTGACTTACACAGAATACAGATTTGTAATACGTTTCCTCAACCCCTTTAATCCCCTATTTCAATTGTATTCTGAGTAAGTCAAACCTTTTTTGTATACATTTCTGGTATTTGATGTATTAATATAGAAGAACCTTATATATTTATCTGTCTAACTTGCTTATGCCTACATTTATTTCTATACCCACTCAAGTTTAATTCTCTTGAGCACTACTAAGTGTATTTCTATACAGAGAATATCTGGATCTCATCAATACATATATAAGCAAATTTATATTTACATACACACACATATGTATAAATACATATATATATGTATTTGTTTATATATATATATATATATATATATATATATACAGGGTGGGTGGAAAATATTTAGCCATTAGAAATTGCTTATAGAATTTTTAGTAACACTGAAGTCATGATGAGAACATTTTTTAAACAGACAGCACTAATGGGGATTTCTTATTCTCTTATTGTCTTATTTGTGATTTCTTATTTTCCAAATGGCCAGTCACTTGTCTGTTCAGGAGCAAGGTAAGATAGCAGCACCCAATGAAATGTGCAATTCCATTGTTTTGGTTCAAAGATAGTGGTGTGCATGGAAAGGTAAGCATGCAACATTATGTCTGGAGACAATAAAAAGTTGTCATGCAAAGTTGATGACCAAGGGCTCTGTGAACAATGCAAGAAAGAAGTGGCCACCCAACAACATCCCAATCAGTAGAGAGTATGGCAACAGTGCAGGAAATGTTTAAGTGCAGCCTGCAAAAATCAACATGTCAAGCAGTTCATATGGTGTTGCACCATATGCAACACCATACATATGGTGTTGCATAAAGAATCAAATTTTCCTCTGTGGAAACCCCATTACGTGCAGAAGCTAAAACCTGAAGACTGTAACTGCAGAATGGAATATGAAGAGTTAATGCTAGGTTGGCATGAATATTGGCCTGAATTGTTTGAAAACATCCTCTGGAATGACAAGGCTGTATTCCATGTTGGTGGTTTCATCAATCGTCACAACTGCCATTTTTGGGTATCGTGTGATAAGGATCCACACATGGTGGTTGAGAGGCTGAAAACTCGATCAAAAATGACTGTGTGGTGTGGAATGATGGCAACAAGAGTTGTTGGCGCATATCTTCTGTGTGACACCATGAATATGGACTACTATCTTCAGATGCTTGAAAATTATGTGTGGCCCATGGTGTCTGGCTGGGATAACATTGGTGACCTGATATTCATGCAGGCTGGTGCACCACCTCATTTTGCTCTTACTGTGCATGCATGGTTAGACCAACATTTTCCAGGATGTTGGCTGGGATGATACAGACCTCATGAATGGTCTCCAAGAAGCCCAGATCTCCCTCCGTGTGATCTTTACCTGTGGGGTTACACAAAAAAGGAGGTGTACAAGACAAAACCTCACACACTGGAGGTTTTGGAGATACAGAGGCAGGAAGTTTTCAATGATATCTCAGACGATGTCCTTCAGAGGGTTGTTCATTTCATCTCTGGCCATT
This sequence comes from Octopus bimaculoides, assembly GCF_046866305.1. Classification (NCBI taxonomy): domain Eukaryota; kingdom Metazoa; phylum Mollusca; class Cephalopoda; order Octopoda; family Octopodidae; genus Octopus; species Octopus bimaculoides. The sequence goes on from NC_142939.1 coordinate 34,181,213, forward strand.
TGATGTCACTGGCACTTAAGTTGAAATATGAAGATTTATTTTCATTTTCCCATATAATAAAGAACATGTATCATTTGTTTCAATAAATTTGTAAAAAGGATATGGATTTTATTACCAATTTGTAATGCCGACATACTTTTCACCCATTCTGTATATCTACTACATATGTGGAAAATCGGTGTGTGTTTGTTTGTGACGTTGTTAGTTAACTCCTCCTACATCGTTTTATTGATTTTGATGAAACTTGTTATGTGAGTAGAACTCATGTCTGGAAACCTCGTGACATAATTAGATTGTTGAAAAAATCTATAATACGGACCCTGGAAGGGACTTTTATATCTACCTCATATAACTAATTTGTTTTTAAACACCGAAGGGAAATAATCCATAGCACCTGTTCAATATTTTTTTTAAACACTCAAGGGAAATAACCCATTTCATTGTTTATATTCGATTACTATGAATATTGATGTTTTGTGTGTCCTATTTCTAATTTTGCAGACAATATCACTTTTATTCTTTATTTGACATGTGAGTAGAACTTATGTCGGGAAACCTTGTGACATACTTAAATTGTTGAAAAACATCGATAATAGGGCCCTTGCAATGGATCCTTCTATCTACCACATATTACTAATATTTTATTTAAACAATCCAAGGGAAATAACCCATACCACCTGCAGATTTTAGCGAAGCAATAAATATTTGATTCTCACAATCAGCTAACCTAATTCTGCATTTCACTACTCACAGTTTTGAACATCTAAGCATTATTATTGCACTTCCTTAATTTGAATCTTAAGCCTTAAAGACTTCATTCATAAATTTCTATACATACATACATACTTTTTTGAATGCCCATTACTCCAATAATTCTGCATTTTTACAGTTACACTTTTCCATGACAGTAGATAAATTTTTTTATTCAACAACATATTTCTAGTGGCTTCATGCAGGCATAGCATGGATTCGATACTCGATTGCCAAATTTCATTTAACACTTCTACAATTCTTTTCTCATGGTAAAACAATAGTTTTTCTGTGAATGACAGCAGTTATACATTTCCCAGATGCCTTCGCTAAGCAGAATAATGTATTTGCCTCTCGCCAACTTCCAACAACCTCTCTCACCAATCTCCGACAATCTTTCTCACCAACCTCTGAAAATCTCTCTTGCCAACCTCCAACAATCTCTTCCTCCTCCAGGTGACAGTTTTTTGTACATTTTTGTGATGGAAAATACACGTTTTGTGGCAGTTATAACGAAATTGCTTTCTTATATCAGAGTAATAAGGCATTTCAATAGAACATCTTTACCCTCAGGAATTACTGGGTACACCAGCTAGTATATATATATATATATATATATATAGGCACAAGTATGGCTGTGTGGTAAAACGCTTGGTTCACAACCACTTGGATGAAGTACTGAAGAATTACCTCAAGATGCTGAACCTTTCAGGTGAGATGACAAAGGACTGAGATACCTGACGCCTTACTATACTCAAGAAGCCCTGTACTCAGCAGCAGGAGTGTTAAGACCAGTCCTTGTGGTGTAAATTACACAATGTGGTGCTATGTAAAAGCACCGATGTAGTGCCATGTAAAAGAGCCATGCAGTATCACATAAAAGTGCCCATGCAGTGCCACATTAAAGCACCCACCACACTCTGCAAAGTGGTTAGCATTAAAAAGGGTATCCAGCCATAGAAACCATGCCAAATCAGACTGGAGTCCGGTGCAGCTCCCCAGCTTGCCAGCTCTGGTCAAATCATCCAACCCATACCAGCATGGACAACAGATGTTAAATGATGATGATGATATATATATATATAGATTCACACACGCAAACAATTTACTGTTCTATAAAGGTAGGATTAACAAAAATGTTCTCCATACAGTGAGAGATAAATAAATCTGCCTAACCTCAGTTTCTCCACAACAATAAACTATTATTAGCTATTATTTTAAATAATGTGTACATTAAATGATATGCATATATATGGCCATTGCCAGTACCGCCTGATTGGCTCCCGTAGGATTTTCGAGCGAGATCGTTGCCAGTGGCCCTGGACTGGCTTGTGCGGGTGGCACATAAAAGACACCATTTCGAGCGTGGCCGTTTTCGTGCGGGTGACACGTAAAAGCACCCACTACACTCTCTGAGTGGTTGGCGTTAGGAAGGGCATCCAGCTGTAGAAACTCTGCCAAATTAGACTGGAGCCTGGTGTTGCCATCCGGTTTCACCAGTCCTCAGTCAAATCGTCCAACCCATGCTAGCATGGAAAGCGGACGTTAAACGATGATGATGATGATGATGATATATATATATATATATATATAGAGAGAGAGAGTATGTATGGTGGGTGGCACTTTTTCTTTTATCATCCAGTGATTTTGTGGTTTGGCAAAATAGGATATATGTACCAGATTTAAAATAAATACAAGTGTCAAATTGATTTATTAAACTCTTCAATCAACTCATCACCATAATCATTGTTGAATGACTAATCAGTACAGGAGTATAAGAATATATGCATGGCAGGCTTCTGGAATTTCTGGGTCCTAAGTTTCAGTCATAAAGTATTCTTCATCATCATCATCATCATCATCATTATCTGATGTCTGTTTTACATGGTGGCATGAGTTTGATGTCTTGACAGAAACTGGCAAGGCCATGGGCTGCATTGCATCAGGTTCCATAGTCTATTCTGGTTTGGTTTCTATGGCTGGATGGCCTTCCTAACACCAACCACTTTATAGCATGGACTGGGTGCTTTATACATTACACCAACACCAATGCTTTTTACATGTCACCGGCACCCACACCAATGCCTTTTATGTAGTACCTTGGTTTTAGGATCTCAGTTCTGTTGTGATGGGCATGTCTTCTTGAGTACAGCAATGTGCCAGCATTTTGAGATCAGCCTTCACTACTTTGTCTCATGTCTTTCTAGGTCTCCCTCTTCTACACTTTCTTTCCACTTTAAATGATCAGCACTTCTTTATGCAACTATCCTCATTCATCATAATGTTTAGTCTCTAATACTCCTGAGTACAAATGTTACATGTGTCAACTCTTCCTTCTATCACATAATAGAAGAAGGAAATTTATGTGGTTTGCAATTAAATATCACCTCATCACAAGAGGAATTAGAGTCTAGTCATAAAATATCTTAATATTAAAACAGAGTTTGTTTTAGTTTGCACTAAATGTGTGTGTGTGTGAGTGTATTAGTGTTGTGTGGGTGTGCATAAGCATGTGCAAGTATCTGTGTATATGCCAGTGCCTCTATATCATGTGCCAGTATCTGCGTGCATTCCGTATATCTGTGAATTTTGGTGTATGTATGAGTATACTGATGTGTGTATGTTTATATGTATATAATACATACATATAGGGAATATAATAGTGCATGGTTACCTGTGTCATGCATGTTTGTGTGTCAATGTGTGTCTGAATATGTGTGTATGTGTGTGTGTGTTATAATTTCATTGATTAAAAATTATTAGTTTTTCTTCTTGTGTGAACGAATAGCCATTATAACAACAGGTGGTGAATACTGTTCGTATTGAAAAGCAGGAATTTGTCAGAGAAATTTCCTGATTACACAATTTTCCTAGTTAACTGAGTAATTAAATTTTGCATTTGTCTAATCCAATTATAGAAAGTGGCCAGCTAAATTGACTTTTTCTGAATATCTAAAGTTGCTACATCATTGCCACATTTTGAACTATTTAGGGATTATGCCTTAGTCAATATGCTACCATCAATTTAAATGCAGTGAAGCTTAAAAGTAAACCAATGAAAGCAATTTGATACACTTCAGTAGCTCAACTGGAGAGTGAAAATATAATTGAATCATATCACAAGAAGAGTTAACTTCTCAATATATCATTGATACTTAACAAGAGTAAAACAAAGAGCTGTGGTAGCTCAGTGAGTAAAGTATTAACAGTTCATTTTAAACGACAGAAACAGTTTGTTTCTTGGTGACAGTTTTAAGTTCCTTGATGTGCAAGATATAGAAGACATTTCTGGACATAGTTTTCTTTAGAAAAGAGCCAATGAATAGAAAGAATGAGGGGTAAGAGAGAGATAGAAAGAAGGAGAAAGAGTGAAGGAGAGAGAAGGAGAGAAAAAAAGGAGAGAGAAAGAGAGAGAAGGAGAGAGTGTGGGAGGGAAAATAAATGACAGATGAGAGAGGAGGTTGGGCAAATCTAAGTTATTTTCTGGGGAATGTTGAGGAATTTAGCAAGCTAGGATGTTGTGTTCAAAATATTTCTTCTTTCTCACTAGAATGAAAAAATAAAGCAGATGCAGAGCTACAGAATTGTACACTATTTTCAATCACCACCACCACCATCACCACCATTGCTTTCATCATCATCAGTCATTATCATAATGCTCAGTTTTCAAATCTCCAAAAGAGTCACTTTGTATTTCTGTATGTACATGAATATATATCTGTCTTTTTATGCATAACATATCTGTCTTCATGCATGTGTGAGTGGATGTACGTGTGCTTGTGTGCATAGGTTTGCATTTGGTTTTGTGCGTGTGTGATTGCAAATCAGAATCCCAGTCATCATTACTATTCTATATCACATTACACTGTTTAATGTCTCCATTACCAACGAGGAGGTGTCTTAATATAATATCAAGTGAAATAAGACTGCACATAACAACATGACATATTTGGTCCTGGACCCTGAGGGGAAAGTAGAATCATTCACCTTCAATGAAGAGTGTTTGGAAATTTAATCATTTTTATCTGTCTCTCCATAACTGTTTATATATTTTACTCTAAGCTAGCATGAGAGTCTCTGTCTGGTTAATCAACTTGCTAGAAATGGCAACCAAATCTTTACAAAATCATTCTGTCATCTTATATAAAAGATGGACACAATGGATTAAGTTGACTTATTTGTATTGATGCTTGGACAAAAATGCAATGAACATAACTGCAAAGGATTTGATCTCAAGTTGCTTAATCAGGAATTTACTCAAGTCAAGGTAAAGAGGTAAAAAGTAGAAGGGCTTTCAGATGATCTCCAAAAACAAGTTGATGGAAGCTGTTGAGAGTGGCAAAGCATTCAAAAGGGAATACTTAATATTTAATACTGAGTAGGTTGGCAAACTAGCAGAATCCTTAGCATGCAGGACAAAATGCTTAGTAGCATTTCATCCATCTGTATGTTCTGAGTTCAAATTCCACCACTGAGGTCGACTTTGTCTTTCATCCTTTCGGGGTCAGTAAAATAAGTATCAATTGAGCACTGTGGTCAATGTAATTGATTTACTCCTGTTCCCCAAACTCGCTGGCCTTGTGCCGAAATTTGAAACCAATATTTAATACTGAGTATTTGGTAAGAAGATCGGTAGAGCTCAAGTGCAGTACATTTGCTGTAAAATGTGGTCAAAAAATCATTAGAGACATTTCAATATGGACCCTTGACTCGTTGTCACTACTGCAGCATATCACAGGCTGAAGGCATTTGTCCAATGTACTATGGCATGGTATTAGACCTGTTACCTGATAATTGTGAAACAAACTTAACCCTACTGAAGCCATCTCTACATATGTGTACATTAACACACACACACACACACACACACACACATTAGCAGAGGGTGAGGTAGAATATAGAAATTTACATACATCATTAGAAACAAATTGTTTTAGTAAGATAGACAGATAAACAGGTATGTTACATATATATCAGTGTTTCGACATCCACTTTTCCAACCTCAGAAGGAATTTGTTGAGATGGATTTTCTATAAGATGTCCTTTCTTTCACCAACCCTCACTTGTTTCCAAGTAAGGTAATGTTTTCATTCAACCAAACACATTTCCACAGAAGATGGAAATGAAGAAGACGGTCTGTATGATAGTGACACTCGTTTACAACCATTATGCAATGTCAAAGCAAAGAAGCAGTAACACACACACACACACACACACACTTATTCAGTTTCTATTTACCAAATTCATTCACAAAGCTTTGGTTAACCTGGAGCTATGGAAGATACATGACCAAGATCTCACACTGTGAGGCTGAGCCAGGAAGCAAGTGGTTGGGAAACAAATTTTATACCCCACAACCACACCAGCACCTATATATATACATATATATATGAATATATATATATGGGAGAATTTACGAAAAAAAAAAACAACAGACGAGGACAGGTGGTGTAAACAACAAAAGGATGTATTAGTTTAATGCTCAGGAATAGAGAAAGTCTTTAACGTTTTGAGCTACGCTCATCAAGTGAAAGGAACACAGAAAGAAATAAGCAGAAAAACAAGGAGAAAAAATATAAATGTAGTGGTCAGCGATCTATCATGGCGAATATATATATATATATATATATATATATATATATATATATATACATACATACATATATCTATATATATGTGTATATATATATATATATGTATGTGTGTGTGTGTGTGTGTATGGAGAGAGAGAGCGAGAGAGAGAGAGAGAGAGAGATTGTATGAAATAATTTAGCTACAAGAAAATATCTGGAAGGTATCTGGTAGTAGGGCACAACAGTGAACTGCTAGAAGGAAAGCTAGGCATCAGGCATACTTGGCATACTTGGCATTTAGAGAAGATGAAAGAGAGAAAATTATGCATGTTTCATGAGAGGAGGATTAAAGGCATACAGTGTTCCAGATTGTAAGACAATCAGTTAAAAAGAATTAAGATGACACTTGAGAAAGGTGTAAATGAAATAATGGAGGGGCACTTTCTATTGCTGCTGATGACAAGGAAGCTGCATAGAAATGCTTCTATGAGAGTTTGTTGAATGAAGAAAATTATGGGATAAAAATGGATAATTTCTTTCTGACCCTACTGAAGAGTCAAAACTTCTAATACCAACACTGTTGTAGACAGAGCAGGAAAGGAAGGTAGAAAAGTCTTTTTGTCCTACATCATTGGGAAGCTTAAAATATCTGGTAAGGTAGAATATATCTTAGTTATTGGAAAAGCTAATCAAGTAATGCAGGAAGGTGTCATACCCCATGACAGGCATAACATTATCCTTATAAACTGTTACAAATGCAAAGTAGATGTTTTAGAGGAAGGCAATTACAAGTACATCAAATTGTCAGACAAGGCTATTAAGGTCATGAAGAAACTCACAGTTCAACTGATCACGAATACATTTAATCTTGACAAAATGCTGTTTTGTTTCTTCTCTCGGAGGGGTGTCACAAATGCAGTCTTCATAAAAAAGACAACTATGGGGGAAATACTTAGTGAAGAGTAAATCACTATGCTGAACCTTCATTGACCCAATGAAAGTCTTTGACTAAATACAATCTGTAATCTGGTAATCACTCAGGAAACTAGGTTTACATGGATGGTTTGCAAGGGTTGTACAGGCTGTGTAAAAAGATGCAATAAGTAAAGTAACAGGCAACAATGAGATCTGCAATGAATTTAGCCTGAAGGTAGAGGTCCAACAAAGTTCATATCTCGGGTTTATTTTTCAACATAGAAGCCCCTTGTGGTCTACATACTCCTTCCATCGAGGTTGCTGTGCTTAGATCCCATTGGTGAAAAAGCTTTCCTCCTGCTGATCAAAAATCAGCAGATACAATATCCTTGTCACTGCAATACTGGTTCCCAAATAAGTGTTCTTTCATGTAGGGGAACAGATAATAGTCAGATGCAGCTAAATGAGGAGAATAGGAAGGTGATGAACCAGTTTAAAGCCACAGTTACACACAGCTGTTATTGAAAACAAGGACTTGTGTGCTGGAGCATTCTCCCCATGAAACATGTATTCCGTAGGGAATAGATAGCTGGAGATATAAAGATTAAACAAAGAGATAGTTTTGAACAACAGTTGTTTTCAAATTGAGTTAAAAGATCAAAAGACTACCAAATACATTGTCTCAATGAACTGCACTGAAACCAAAATAATAGTCATGCCTACATAGAGGTGCATACCTATAAGCATTTACATACTAAAAAATATGCAGCCACATCCACGCAGGTGTATATTCATACACCCACTAACAGACATACATACCACACAGAGACATTAGTATATGCACAAACATATGCATATATATGTACTTAAGTATGAACACATATAAATAACTAAATTCATACTGAAACATACATACATACATACATATACATACACACACACATGCACTAATGTATAGACACATGGTCAGATACCAATATAAGCACATCCATACACAAAAATATGCATATATACATGCTTACACACACACACACACGCACACACACACACACACACATATGTATACTCACTTACATATATATAGATTATACATATACATGAACATAAATCATAACCACATACATCAACATAAATGCAAACACACTGCCTATTATTATATAAACTTATATATACATCTGTAGGAAAGCTCCGGGCTGCGTTTGTTCTTGAGTTGGGGTCACCAATTGTAGGGATTCTCCGGGCTATGTTTGTTCTTGAGTCGGGGTCACCAATTGTAGGAAAGTGGTTATACACCATTAGGTGTATACCCACTTCCGTACATTAAATTTCTTGAAGAAACAACGGAACGCAGATTCTGAACTATCAACACAACAATATTTATTTACAGAGGAAATAGGCAGCACTTTGCCCTTTGGTGGCTGAGACGCCGTCAATGATGTTGAGTGGTTATTTGTCTAGCTCCAGAGTTGGAATGTTGGAGAGAGCTGTCTCCAGAGCTGGAATGTTGGAGAGAGATTGCTACAACGTCTTGGCTCTTCGCCCGCCGGCAAGAAAGAGAGTGAATAAGGGCGCGAAGCTTGGATATCGATGACTACGCATGCGCATGAGACTCTTCCTGTGTTCCTTCCGGAACTACTCCCTGCGCATGCGTGGATAAGCTTTCTAGAAATGTCGTCTGCTATCAAAGGCATCACTACATGGCTCCCCCGCGAGTGCCGAAAGTACGAAAAATAGAAATTTTGGAGGGACGCCTGAAGCAAGATGGCCACCGAAACCACCCACCAGATGTGGCACAAACACACACAAAGAAAAATCAAAGAAATGAATGTACACTTGTGAGATACATGCATGCAATGTACAATTGAATTGACAATGACAAAACAACCGTGATGACAACTGTCCAGGAAACTGGAATCACGCGATGTAAAAGTCTGATTTTTTGTTTTTTTCTGAAAGGAAAGAAAATATATGAGTGCACAAGTGTGTGTGTGAGAGAAAACCCAGAACATAGTAAAAGTGTCTGAAACATAGACTGTGAAAAGTCTTAAAACACTGAGATAGAGAAAACCAGTTCGTATTAAATTCCACAAGGAGATAGAATGTTCATACGCAGGAAGTTGCGGTCAAGGAGCAGAGCTGTAGTTGAGCGTCGGATGCTGGGACCTGTGTTACCTGGTACGGAATATTCTATAAAAGTTACACAAGGAGATAGAATGTTCATACGCAGGAAGTTGCGGTCAAGGAGCAGAACTGTAGTTGAGCGTCGGATGCTGGGACCTGTGTTAACCTGGTACTGAATATTCTGGCTGGTTAGTTCTGGTCTGTTGATCGTGAGTGGAAACATCCACTCTAACAGGGTCGAGATAAAACCGCGCTTGTTGATGTTGGTGTTGCTAGCAACGACAATGTGGTAGACGTAGTTGAACGATGCTGTTGATGTCGTCGCTGGAACTGGCTGGTTGGTTGGCGTGTGGTGGTAATGATGTCATGTTGACGCTGTCATGAATTCGGAGCTGCGAGCGAAAATGACCAAAAGATCCCGTGCAAATGAAGATAAACCAGAACTCTTCCATTCTCCGGCCAAGAGAAACGGAGAGGTGACGAAAAATGCTGAACTGGGAACAAGTAAGCATCAAAAAATGTTATGTACTCACTGAAATGTAACTGTGCATTTTACTGCTATTTTCAGCAAGTAGAGGATGCTGTGTAAGAATGAATTGACGTCTCGTGAAACATGTAGGAAACTGCTCAAAAAGTTGTTAGGATGAAATAACCGTGAAGTTTTTATGTGAAAAACCACAAAGGTCTCAGCCACAAAGAAGTCTTTGGTTATAGGCTCTGGAAGTCATTGACAAAATGAAAAACTTTAACGTAGAAAGAATTTTCTTAGCTTTTCGCTTGTGATGGATGAGAATGTAAAGGCAATCCTGAAGTTGAACGTCGCGAAACATACAAATTCAATGGCTGTTGAAACGAGGTCTGTAGATCTTTTAGCTCGGGGTACCAATTGTAGGAAAGTACCGTGTGATGACCAAGAGAAAGTCCTTCAGCTGTGGAATAAGCTGATGTGAGTGATTGTGTGCATTCTCTATCTGTGACGAGCATGTTGACGGCTCGTGTAGTATTGTCGGTTGGTAGATCAGAATCCCCGGCTGCAGTTGTTCTTACTCGGGGTCACCAATTGTAGGAAATCTCCGGGCTGCATTTGTTCTTGAGTCGGGGTCACCAATTGTAGGGATTCTCTGGGCTGCGTTTGTTCTTGAGTTGGGGTCACCAATTGTAGGAAAGTGGTTATACACCATTAGGTGTATACCCGCTTCCGTACATTAAATTTCTTGAAGAAACAACGGAACGCAGATTCTGAACTATCAACACAACAATATTTATTTACAGAGGAAATAGGCAGCACTTTGCCCTTTGGTTGCTGAGACGCCGTCATTGATGTTGAGTGGTTATTTGTCTAGCCCCAGAGTTGGAATGTTGGAGAGAGACTGCTGCAACGTCTTGGCTCTTCGCCCGCCGGCAAGAAAGAGAATGAATAAGGGCGCGAAGCTTGGATATCGATGACTACGCATGCGCATGAGACTCTTCCTGTGTTCCTTCCGGAACTAGTCCCTGCGCATGCGTGGATAAGCTTTCTAGAAATGTCGTCTGCTATCAAAGGCGTCACTACACATCCATACATCTTAACAGATATGGATACATATATGCATATATACATACATGTTAGAATAAAGGCATATATATACACACATATATACTCATAAGCATACACATAGGTACAAATATATACATGCACATATCAATATCTTAATATAACAAGTATTTATACAGGTTCATATATAAGTGTATGGATATAAGTGCTATAAAGTAAACACTTCAATTAGATTGAATCTTCCAAACTTCATTATAAGAGCAAATTTAATCATGTATTTTAATAAAAATGAAATAGGGTCTAAAATAGATGCAAACAGAAGTACATATATGTTTGAAGGTGTAGAATTACAGTATCATGCAGCCATTATAGGGTAGCAACTTCAAGATGCAAGAGATGGTTCAGGCATTAAATGTAATAGACTGTTATTTGTCAACAGATGAAAAGTATCTTACAAATAGCAGAATGTCTAGACATGGTCTAGTACATTATCTGTTACTAAGGTGAGACCAAATTACAGTTAACCAAAATAAGGAGTTGTTCATTTGTATTAATGTAAGTTAAACTTTATTAGAGTAGGTTTAATAACTAAATGTTAGATTAGGTACAGTTGACCTATAGGAACTAGTTATATAAGGTGCTAGCATCAATGGGAAATAACTATTTTTGCAGATAACAGAAAGTTTGAACATGGTCTTATACTTTATATTTAAGGTGAAAATAAATTAAGGTCTCCCTTAAATCATATAGTTTAATACATTACTAATTAAGACTAAATTATGGCCAACCAAAGTAAGGAATTAGTATGCATAGATGACTGATTTATATTTAGGTGCAGGTGTTAATGGGTTATAAGTATTCTTACAAACATCAGAATGTCTGAATGTAGTCCAATACATCACCTATTATTAAGGTGGGGCAACATTATGGGTAACCAAAGTAGGGAATTTATTTAATAGCATTGGTCTAAACTATAAAATTTATTAGTATAGGTATAATAATTAAGTATAAGGCTAGGTATAGTTAGAATGTTGGAATAATTTATATCTAAAGTGCTTGTGTCTTACAATTAATTCATCATGCTGATTAATGATATTCAATTTAATTTTATTAATATTGAATACCTCAGATACACAGATCTCATACCAACCTATGCCACCATCTTCATCTGCATTGATTTTTAAATGTACAATCATATTGTACAATGCATAGCATGCATATTGGTGCAGACATGTAAAATAATTAGTTATATACTGAAATTAGTATTACATGAAACAGCTATAATCATCATGATAACAAATGGTTAAATAAATATATTCACCTCTCATATCTCCTGACTGTTTATGGTTTATATACACCACATAAAATAATTCCATTGATTGGATCTCCTGAATTTCAGCAGCATAGAACTCTGCATTATACTCCTCCCTGTTGGATTACTGTGTGGCATGATAGCCAGGTCCACTAGAAGAGCTTTCTGTGATAGCCACATGACTATGAACCCATACAGTGCACAACAAATGTATATATATATATGTATGTATATATATATATATATATATATATATATATATATATATTCTACATTTTACTGGTTTCAGTCATTTGACTGCAGCCATGCTAGGGCACTACCTTGAAGGGTTTTAGTCCAATGACTCGACCTTGTGACTTAGCTTTTTTAAACCTGACACTTATTCTATTTGGTCTCTTTTTGCCAAACCACTAAGTTACAGAGACATAAACACACCAACACCAGTTGTCAAGCAATGGTGGGGGACTAACACAGACTTAAAGACACACACACACACACATATATGTCTGTGTATACACACAACAGGCTTCTTTTGGTCCCCATCAACCAAACCATTCACAAAACTTCGATGTCAGCCCAAGGTTAGTATAGAAGATATTTGTCCAAGGTGCTATGCAGTGGGACTGAATCCAGGACCATGTGATTGGTAAGCGAGCTTCTTATCATACACCCACATATACATATTACTTTAAGTTTATCTCTGCTAATTTTCTATCAAGTACAAGAGAGAGCACTGAAAGATATATTTCTTATATGGTAGTAACTCTAAACTGTACTGAAAATCTGTAGAGATAAACTTAAAGATGAAAACTACACACTGCTAACACAACGGTGGATCACAATGTTGACTTGTAAACCTTTAATGTCATTGTTAGTACATTGGGTTGCAGAGTGGTTGAACAAATCAACCATTGTTTTTTGTTTTATTTTTAAAGCCTAGTTCTTATTCTATTGGTCCCTTTTGACAAACCACTAAGTTATGGGGATGTAAACATTCCAACATCGGTTGTCAAGTGATGGTCACAAACTCAGACACAGATACACAGCCACACACACTCATATAACTTTAAATCGTCCAACCCATGTTAGCATGGAAAGCGGACGTTAAAAGATGATGATGATGATGATATATATATATATATATATATATATATATATATATATATATATATATATATATATATATATAAAGGGCTTTTTCAGTTTCCGTCTACCAAATCCACTCACAAGGCTTTGGTTGACCTGAGGCTACAGTCAAAGACACTTGCCCAAAGTGCCATGCAATGGGACTGAACCAAGAACCATGTGTTTGTAAAGCAAACTTTTTACCACACAATCACATTGATAGTCAGACAAGCAGGCAGGTATATTTGTGTGTGAGTGTGCACATGCATGTTTGCATATCAATTGGTTGTGATCCTGTCAGTCATGGCCTTAGTTCAGCAATAGCTTCCAGCATGTGACTGGCTGGTGGAATACTTTGAGGGAATATTAATAAATTAATTAGATAGTTCATCAAGTAATAACATTTCATTCTTCCATTACAAAATTAGAACAATTATAGAAAGATAATACGTACTTCATAACTCCATTCCTAGAAGTAGCATAAGTTATATATAGTATGTGATAAAAATACAATCAGTTTCTGTTAACTGGGCAGTTTAAAAGCCTGGAAATGTGGTACATATTATATGATGTAAAAAATATATAACCAATGTAAATGCTTTACTACTGAAACATGTGTGGCATAGACTGAACTGCTGTTATCCATTCTTTCAACTAATACACACTCACACCCACATATACATACACATGCATACATATATAAAGTCATTACTGAATAATTATCAGTGATGAGAACAGTATTAATACCTAAAGTGATCTTTATTTCCTACTTAATGTGGATGTATTGTTTGAACATCAAATACTGTGCTATTTAACATGAGAGAACCTCTCATATGGATGCAGAGTGCATAAAAGCACACACCTTCATATTGCTGGAAGATGAGAAGAATCACTTTCTATGGACACTGAGACATCAGTTTGAAATGCTCCGTCTCTTCAGTGGCAAATGCCCAGTAGCCACATACAGCTAAATTTTACTGCCAGTGGTATATAGAATTTCAGTAACCATTCAGTCACTGATGTCACAAATAGCCAACAGACTTATTAAAAAATAATTTTTAGTGACAGAAGCAGTATTAATACCAAATGCCAATCTTTATATCCAACTTAATGTGGATGTATTGTTATAGCATCAAATACTGCATAATTTACAATGGAAGTTCGTCTCATATGGATGCATGGTACATAAAAGTACACATATTTATATCAGCTGTTTGTGACATCAATGCCTAAATGGTCACCAAAATTTCATATATCACTAGTGGTGAGGTTTAGCTGTATGTGGCAACCAGATGGAGTTTCTACCCATGCCTTTTCTACAGATTAAGCAGGGGTATCTACCTGAAGGGATTTGTGATTTGTCCACCTTACTCCCTACTAAGACTTTAGTTTTTTGATAGGTTAACTCTAAGGCTCTTCGATTCTAGATCTTGCTACCACACCTGAAACTTCTCTAGTTCTGGTAGTAACTCAGCTATTAGAGCAAGATCATCAGCATAGAGGAGCTCCCAGGGGTAGCCTATCTTGAATTCCTCTGTTATGGCCTAGAGTACTATGATGAACAAGAGGGGACTGAGGATTGATTCATGGTGAACCTCTACTTCTACCTGGAATTCTTCACTATACTCATTGCTTACCCTCACTTACTGACAGCATCCCTGGACATAAATTGTACAGCTCTCACTAACCACTCTTCTATTCCTAGTTTCTGCATAGACCACCAGATAAGGGATCAGGGGACTCTATCAAAAGATTTCTCCATATGAACTAAAGCCAAGTACAGAGGTTTATGTTTGGTTAATCATTTATCCTGTAGTTGCCTTACTAGAAATATAGCATCAGTGGTGCTTCTCCCTGGCAGAAACCCAAATTGCATCTCATCTAGACTGACTCTCTCCCTAATTAGTTGGGCTATGAACCTCTCTGTGACTTTCATCACCTGAACTAACAATTTGATATCACTGTAATTATTTTCATCTAAGGCATCACCTTTAACTTTGTAGCAGTTGACTATGGTGCTGCTACACCAGTCATTGTGAATGATTCCTTCATGGATCACCTGGTTAATTATACAGGTGGCTAGGCTATAGCCTACACTGCCAGATATTTTAAGAATCTCAGCAGTGATTCTTGATGGGTCAGGGAATTTCCCTGTATTCGTACCCTTAATTGCTTTATCTACCAAGGTACTGTCAGTTCGGATATCTGGTTCCTCTTTCGGGTCAACATTGAACAGACTCTCCTTCTCTTATTCCTTCTCTTCATTTAACAACCATTCATAGTGGTGTCTTCAAGTCTCTCACTTTGCAGCATCATTAAATGCAAGTTCACCATCATCCATGCGGACACATTTCTCTCCTATGATGTCATGATTCTCTCTCACACATTGTCTTGCAATTCGAAACACTTCAAGTCTCTGGCCCTCACGACACAGAACATTGGAAACTTTCTTCTTATCTGCTTCCCTTCTGACTAGGAAAACGTGTCTCCTAGCTTCCCTTCTGGCTATTTGATACAGTTACCTGCTACCACTACACTTCCAGTCCTTCCATGCCTGTTTCTACATTGTTAACAACATTGTTCCACCACCATATCACCTTAGGTTGAGAGGGGACTTTGCACCAGCAACAGATCTGGTGAGTAGCCCTGAACAGGTTATCCCATAGGAACCACCAGTTGTCCTCCACACTATGTGATGTTACATCCTCTGCTTTTTCATCAAATGTTTCAAATAATACGTCTGTAAATCTCTGTGCATTCATACACGCACACACACACACACATTTATATATATTTATACATATGCTGAGACCCCCTTCGGTCATGATTGACCATAGGATTGCACCTAGAAAGTTACCCTCCGAGGCACAAGTCCAGGCAAGTTTGTTTATGGAAGACCAGCAGTCGACCATGCATACTGATCTCCCCTCTCCATCCCACCAGTGTTATCCAAGGGAAAGGCAAAGGCCGATACAGTTTGGCACCTGTGACATCACAGCTCATTTCTTCAGCTAAGTGAACTGGAGCAACATGAAATAAAGTGTCTTGCTCAAGAACACAACACGCAGCTCGGTCCGGGATTCGAACTCACAACCTTGCGATCGTAAGCTCAACACTCTAACCACTGAGCCATATATATATATATGATAACTAGGTACTTGCCCGGTAGGTGGAAAGAGAGAAAAATATATTGACTGTGAGACAGAGATGAAACGGGGACATAATTACTGAAAGTGAAAGTAAGACACTAGAAAAATATAGAAAGATACATATAGAGGTAGAAAAGTTAGGTAAATGGATAAATAGATAAAAAGGTAATAAATAGATAGAGTTAGAGTAATTCATGCAAAAATTATTAATCTCTTCTTCTATGTGCTGGTATAATCTTCATATAACATATATCTAAGGCTAATGACAAGGTTATTCCTTGTATCCAAGATGTAACTATTATGTTAAACAAATAGGAACTAGTATAACCCCGAGCTAAATGTAAAGCTGTATTCTGAAAATATGAAATATTATATGATGAAACTATAGATAGATATATATACATCTACAAAGAAATAAAACATTATTGACTACTAGAATTATTTTCAGTACTTAACAAACCAGAATGTTTAACAACAAAATATGCCATTACTTGGAATATATTTAACAAACAAATCAGACCAGGCCAGGATTACTTCTTACAAGAATAGCCAGGAATGTGAAGAGCTTAACATTCAATGATGTGCATGAGATACTTCAGTCTAATTGCACATTTCTCATATAAATTACATTGAAATCCTACTCCTTACTATAATGAGTTATGTCCCCTTTCATTACCTTGTTATTTTTTATCATTGGCACTTATCTGAGATGAGGAATCTTTTGATAATCTGTCATTGTCTTTCTGTCACTGTATTATCAAATGCATCTATTTTTTAAAATAATGGAAGGATTTGATTTAAGAGAGATATGGTTAAGATTTTTAGCTGATCAAGGGACCAGTTAGAGGTTCTCTGTTTTGTTTCAAAGGCGCCCTTACTATCTCATCATAAAGCTTTATTTTATATCGAGAGTGGAAAATAGCAAGACCACATTCAATTAATTCCAATAATATAATCATTAATATGTTCAGTCTAAGAGAAATTTTCTAATAAAAGATTATCTTAAAATGTTAATGGAATTCATCAACACTGAAAGTAATATAATAATAAAAAGAAGTAATTGCTAATCATAAGACATATATATATATATATATATATATATATATATACATACACACACACACACACATATATATATATATATATATTTTTTTTTTTTTTGATAGATGGTGATTTATGTGTGTACACATGTGTATATGAGTAGGAACATGTATATGTATATGTGTGTGCCTCAGTTTACAGAGGTTAAGCAATGTATTGTGCAGATGCCCATGACAAACTTGAGAGTTTATATAATACGAAAGCTGTTTCATGTATCATATACAGTTCTTTGTTTAAAAATAATGCCAAGATATATATATATATTCTCCAATCCTACTCTGCTTATCACTGAAAAGAATGTGTGTGTGTGTGTGTGTGTGTGTGTGTGTGTGTGCGCGCGCGCGTGCGTAGCATGAAATATATATGTGTGTACAGGCATGATTGACTGCTTAAGATGTTCACTTTGGATTCGTGACATTCTGAGTTCTGTCCCATTGCACAACATTTTGGGCAGTGGTCATTACCATAGATGTGGATCAATCTCTGCCTTATGAGTGAAACTGGTTTGGCAAAAAGTGTTTGGAAGCCTGATATAGGGATTGTGACTGTCATTTAAGAAGTCAGTCTTCTTACACTGAACCCTGGTACAGTGGTGGAAGAAATCCTTAGCTTCTACTGTATACTTCTTACCCTTTCACACCCAAAAGTTTACACACACACTCATGATCACCAGATTGTAGTTTGATTCCAGGACCAGGTGAGGCATTGTTTTCATTGGTAAAATGCTTAATGTCCCGTTGTAGCTCTAGTCCACTCACCTGGTAAAAATGAGTAATCCTTCAATAGACCAGCACCCAATCCGGTGGGCAGATATATATACTACAGAATCTGCGAGACCAGCCTTGGCTATGGCTTAGGAAAGATTTTCTGATGGTTTTATTGACACACACAGACACTCACACAGACACTCACACAGACACACACACACACGTAATGGACTCTCCTGACAGTTTTGACGTATGAGACTCTGACAACGTACTCTTTCTTTGTCAGTCATAATGCTTAAGTTGACTTTGATATTTAATTCCTGCCAATGATTTGCAAAAAAGGCCACAGATGCTGCAAATATGAGGATTACAGGTCAGTGCAGGTGGTATACTTCTATCTCTTCTCCTTTGCCTTGCACCCCGAAGCCTGTTAATGCTGGCTGCAACAAAGTTTCAATTAACATTTTGACACAACAATCTCCATTCACTTTATGCTTACAGCACCTAGGTTTCCCACATGGTCCCCACCTAAGTACTCACTAGGGTTGATGTTACTTAACTTCATTGATCAGATGAGAACCAGTATATTCAATTTGATATGGCCATATATATATATATATATATATATATATATATAATTAATTGTAGTATTGATTTGAATCAAGTTATTTTAACATTCAGGACACAGGAAAGAGTTGAGTTCAGAACATGTGTATAGATAACGCATACAAATACATCTGTACATACATGTGTATAAGAACGCTTCCACACACTTACACACACACACACATCATCATTATCATCATCATCATCATCGTTTAACGTCCGCTTTCCATGCTAGCATGGGTTGGACGATTTGACTGAGGACTGGTGAAACCAAATGGCTACACCAGGCTCCAAGCTGATTTGGCAGAGTTTCTACAGTTGGATGCCCTTCCTAACGCCAACCGCTCAGAGAGTGTAGTGGGTGCTTTTACGTGTCATCCGCACGAAGGCCAGTCAGGCGGTACTGGCAACAGCCACGCTCAAAATGGTGTATTTTATGTGCCACCCGCACAAGAGCCAGTCCAGGGGCACTGGCAACGATCTCGCTCGAAAATCCTACGAAGGTCAGTCAGGCGGTACTGGCAACGGCCACGCTATATATATATATATATATATATATATATATATATATATATATATATATATATATATATATATAGAGAGAGAGAGAGAGAGAGAGAGAGAGAGAGAGAGTGACTCTTCCATCAGTCAAGGCTGGTCAGTCATGTAACTTCACATGTATGTACAAGCCTGGGCAAGAATTTTTTTAATAAGACTGGCTTTTTCTCCATACATGAAAACCTCCCCACTCCATGTCACCAATGTCTATCCAAGGGAATGACTACTGATTTCGGCCAATACAACTATGGCATTGCAACAGTTGCTGTCAGGAGGTAAAGAACTATACAGATACTGCAAGACATTTTGTCCTGACTCTCCAACAATTCCACCCATCTGCTACTCGGGATTTATACTTTTTATTGACCTGAAAAAATGAAAAGCAAAGTTGAACATAGCATTGCCATATTTATTATTAACAGCTAGATAAGATTGACTATTTGAAATACACACACACACACACTAAACCATCTACATTCAGAAATTCACTTGGCGGCTCTGAAGCAAGCAGCATACTATTAATAAAAAAAAGAATTGTCAATCAAGAGATAAAGAGAGAAGAGAGGGTTGAGGGACAAGAATTGCGTTCATGATTTGTTATTTAAAACCGAAATACAACTCAGTTTCTTATTAAGATAAATGCACCAACTCTATGAAGTCAATTATAATATTAAAAAAGGCATCAACATCTCAACAAAGAGTATTGTATTTCTTGTTTTTATTTATAACATGAATAATCAAGCCAGCAAGGGAGCTTTTACATGGTCACTCAAACTGCAAGAAACAGCAGTCAAATTTCCCTTTAATTCACTCCCCACTGTCTTAACAAAAAAATGGAAACATAGGATATTGCAGTCCTAGATACACTATACCTTAAACTAAGATGAGAGGAACATGGCTAGAATACCTTTGATGATAGATCTGCTTCTTCAGGCCTGGCCTGGGGTTGAACAAAACCAACATAAATGGTAATATATTTATAGCCAACTTACCTACCCCTTCAGGTATAACTAAGAGATCTTGAAATTTAGGTTTCACCATTTTATCTACATACACAAACACACACACACACACACACACATATATATATATATATATATAGAGAGAGAGAGAGAGAGATACATGCATATATATATACATATATACATGCACACATATAACACACACATACATAAAAGTATATGAATACATGGAAATATATACCCATACAGGTATGGTGTCTGCATACCTACCGTTTCAGATGCATTTTTTTTATTAATGAATCATTTGATTACACCATAAAAAACTGTTTTCTTCAGGTAATAATAAATTTGGTTCAGAAAAAATACCAAAAGAATATATATGAGTGTGTGTATACACATGTATATATATATATATATGTATATATATGTATATATAACTATTATATATATATACACATGTGTATATGTATATACACATACTATATATATAGTGAAAACTTACTTGCAAGGATAATGCATGCGTTCGATCATGTAATACAAATAATATATGAGTATATGCATATATACGTACATGTATGTACATACCTACATCTACATGTATATATATAGATGCATATCTAGGTACAGGACGTTGCAAAAAAACGTGGACAAAACGATAAACAGAGAACAGAAATGTTCGGATTTATGTTTTTCTGAAGACGATATATATATATATATATATATATATATATGTATGTATGTATATGCATATATGTGTGTGTTTGTGTGTGTGTGTGTGTGTATATATATATGTATGTGTATGTGTGTATATATATATATATATATATATATATATATATATATATATATATATACATATATATATGTATGTATATATCACCATCGTTATCATCATCATTTAACGTCCGTCCCACCCACCCATGCATGCATGGGACGGTTGGCAGGAGTTGGCCAAGTAGATGACTACGCCAAGTTACTGTGTCTTTTTTGACAGGGTTTTTATGGCTGGAAGCCCTTCATAACACTCTGCAGAGTGGACTCAGTGCCTTTTATGTGGTACTGATATAGGCGAAGTTAGTTTTGCCATGATTTTTACAGCTGGATGCTCTTCCAAATGCCAACCACTTTACAGTGTGGACTGAATGCTTTTTACATGGCACCAAGTAACTCACAAGACAAGGAATTTTGAGAGGGGCAGGAGCATTTGAGGAGGGAACTTGTGCCAGAGGATGAAAGGTTACTTTGTGACCGAGAGACAGTGTGGCAGAAACAGGTGTCTTGCTATAGAGGAGGTACATGGTTACCCAGAGAGAGAGAGAGAGAGAGAGAGAGAGAGAAAGAGAGAGAGAAAAAAAGAGAGAGAGAGAAAGAAAGAAAGAGAGAGAAGATGTACAAGGTGGCATCAGAAAGTTCCCAGACTAGTTTTGTAGCACGTTAAAAGATAGCAGCACATGGTTGCATGCACAATGAGAGCTAGATGTGACCCTCATGAGGCAGTGTACTGAATGACATTGTTGTGTTTACTTTTCAAGTTGTAAAATTTGTGTTTTTGTGATCACATGTATGCTGTAGTCTGTGATTTTTGTCATGGACAGGAAGTTAGAACAAAGGGCTAATGTGAAATTTTGTGTTAAACTTGGGAAGTCTGTTACAGAGACATTGAGCATGCTTCAGCAAGCTTATCGCAATGAAGCATTGGGTTGTATGCAATGTTTCAAGTAGCATAGGTGCTTCAAAAGGCATGACAGAGCCACAGCTCAATCAAGAGTATGCTCGTCCTTGTTTTCAACATCTGTGGTATTGAGCATCAAGAATTCATCCCCCAAGGCCAGATCACCAATTGAGAGTTCTACTGCAACATTTTGAAGCATTTGAGAGAGAACATTCGGAGATAGCCACCAGATTTGTGGAGTGTGAAATATTGGATTTATTATGACAACAATGCACCTTGTTACCAGGCTGTTTTCACTCATGAATTTCTCACCAAAACAACATGGCATTGCTTCTGCACCTGCCCTATTCACCAGACTTAGCACCTGCGGGCTTCTATCTCTTCCCCAAGATGAAAATGTAGCTCAAAGATTGCCGTTTTAACATTATTGTTGAGATCAAGAGCAAATAACAACAGGTCCTTGACTCGTTTATGGAAAACGACTTCCAGGCTGAATTCCAAAAGTGACAGGCATATTGGAACCAGTGTATTGTTGCACAAGGTGGCTATTTCGAGGGAGATGATGTTAAAAGTTAGGTAAATAAGTTACTTTTATTAAGCATAACTAGTCCGGGAACTTTTTGATATAACCTCAAATATGCATACACTCATACACAAACACACACACACACACTTATGTATATATGTATGTATGTATGTATGCATGTATTAAACATTCTTTATTTTCTCTCCTTGTTTCTTTCTATGGAAGAGCGTAGGCTTGAAACGTTAAAGACTTTTTCACTTCTTGAGCATTAGCTAATACATTTGTTTGTTGTCTACACCACCTGTCTTTGTCTTATGTGTTTTTGTGAATTCTCCCTATATATACTTATATATATATATATATATATATATATATATATATATATATATATATATATATACATTGGCACTTGTACGGCTTTATGGTTAAGAAATATGCTTTAGAAACAGATAATTTTGAGTTTTGTTTTTGCATTAGTTTCTTTTAATATATTCCTGAGCCAACCAATTCTTTTTAAGGGAATTTAGATTACAGAAATTGCAGATGGTTTTATACACACACACACACACACACATCTATGCATGCATACTTGCATGTGTGTGTGTGTGTGTGTGTGTGTGTGTGAGTGCGTGCATGCATGTGTGTGTGTGTGTGCATGTGTGTGAGTGTGCATGTGTGTGAATATGCATGAATGTTGATATCTCATACATACCATAGCTTGAACAAAGCAGGCATTGTGTTGTTCCACAACAGGCATTCTATTGTGACATTACAAACACTTTGTGCTTTCAAAGAGTTGAAGATATAAAAATATTCCTTTCTTGAGTAACGCACACAAACCATTTTTTCCTGTTGCTGACCTGGCTCATGTTAACTCTAATACATGCTTTAGTTTGCTACTTATTAAACAACTCCATCACACAAACATATATACAAACTTCATATATATACATATATATGTATATATATATATATATATATACCAACACATAAGTATTTTAAACACATACATACTACCTCTGCTGTGCAGATGTGCATGATGTAGTAGCCTCTTTTATTGATATTATATTAAAATACAGTATTTGTGTGTGTGTGTGAGGGCTTGAAAGAGAAAGAGAGTGAGAGAGAAAGGAAAATAGAGTTATGAGATATTTATTGTATGTGTTGTAATATTATTAAATTATGTGTTTAAACAGTGTTAAATATTGCATAGTTGTTGAAAGATTTATTCAGTGGAGCAAAAAATGTTTTTTACTGCACCAACATGGGTGTGTGTGTGAGAGAGAAAGAAACATAGAGAGAGGAAGTGTGTGTGTACGTGTGTATTTTCTCTCTCTCTCCCTCTTTGTCTCTCTCTGTTTGTATATATATACATGTATATATATATATATATATATATATATATATATATATATATATATATATATATAAATATATACATGAGTGTAGACCTGGAAATTATTGAAATCTAACAGAATTTGTAAAGAGATGTTATGCTGAGAAACATTTTTCCATCTCCAGAAGAAATTAATGAAAATTATATAACTTTAAAAAATCTATTATGAAATGAAACTCCTTTATTTTTTAAGTTAGACAGTTTTTAAAGATACAATAAATACTAGGGAAATAATATACTATGTTAGGAAAATGTTATATAAAACAAACCGGCTTGAATTTATTTTTGATACTTTGATACTTGAAGCAGTGTGCCAAGTAATTTGCATATTGTTCTTTGCTGTAGTTGTTGCTGCATAGGATCAGAGTAACTTTGATTAAAGAAACCTATGATCAAAAACATTCCATCCACGATATTGCTTTCTTAGAATGGGTCTCTGGAGTTCCATTATTGATTGTGTTCTTCTTTGATTAGTAAAGTAAGCTTTGATTTGAGAGAAATTTGACAGGTTATTTTAGCAAGTAGAGTAACAATATAGAGGTCTCCCCTGTTAGTTGATGTCTGATGGAAAGGCAGTGGCCAGAGTATTTACAGTTAACATGTATAAACTAGACATTCTGGACTCTAAATATGTATCTGACATACATGCAACAATGTAGACTACTTAAATCCGGGACAGAATTGAAAAATTGGCATTATACCATTGAAAATGAGTTTGAAGATGACAATGGTGATAATGATGGCAATGATGATAATTATACAGAAAGTCTCTGAACAGCCTGTGCTATGGTTTTCCTCTTCAATTGAAATAAATGTACAGTGAGTAATCATTGGTATCTATTCCACTGCATCAGTCTATGAATGTGTTTTACATTCCCAAATTCATTCACTTATTACATGCAATTTTGTAACATCTTGTTAAAAATGATTTTTCATCTGTCACTTTGGTTGACAAATTCAGGCAAATATTCACATCAAATTTTGCATAAAGCTTGGCAAATCTACCCCTGAGAACTTCAAAATGCCTTGTTAGGCTTTTGGCAAGTAATTTCAGATCTTGTATTGTCCGTTACAAGACTTCAACAACTTGATGATAACTTACGCTGGTTTCATCCCTCATGATCAATTTGTATCTTTGCTAAAGTTTGGCATTGGCTGACTTCTTAGCACAAATATATGTTTCTGAGATGAGGAATTAATATTAGGTATTAGTTGGAGTGGTGTCCTCATCTTGATTGTTGCTTTTTTCTGGACTAATACATAATACAAAAATTCCTCATCTCAGAAATATATTACTGTGTTATGAAATTGGAAAGGAACAGGCATAAAACATCAATGGAGGTTTACAAGCCTTAAAAATTCCCACTGACACTGTCTATGGGCATAGTGTAGTGCATAAAAGTGCTTGTTAATGCAATGCTGTCACCTAGAGATTCTGAGTTTAATCCTGGGCAAGGCACTAAGGTGAATCACAAGACACTTCATGAAGGCTGGAGTGTACACAGCCAAAATATAGTGAAAGCAACAACCAAAATGGAGACACTGCTAATACATAACTTCTTAATGTTTCACAAGGGTTGGTTATGTTATATAAGATCTAAGAATAACTTTAACATATGCCACAATGATACTGAAAGAGTGATATGCAAGCCTAAGTGAACTTTTTCAAGCAGATTTGCATGGAAGATCTTTCCTTTGCTACTAGAAGCATCAATGAGAAGAGTCTTTCTTCTTAGCTCCAATGCAATTAATGATGCTGTAATTCATTTTTATCTACAAACTGATCCAAGGTTTGAATATCATAGTTGGTTCCTTGAAAGATATACTGATACTACTGTAGTGGAACTTTTTTCTCATTCTACCTCCATTTTTTCAATTGGCCTGGGCATCCAAAAGATGCTTTCAGCCAACGTATCTTGGGGATCAGTACCCCCAAATTGTGCTGATTCTGTGGAGATTCACCCAACTCTTGCCGACGTAGAAAGCAAAGTAAATCAATGATGATAATGATGATAATGTGATACATAGATAGAAAAATAGATAGATAGATAGATAGATAGATAGATAGATAGATCAATAGATAGATAGATAGATAGATAGATAGATAGATAGATAGATAGATAGATCGATAGATAGATAGATAGATAGATCGATAGACAGACAGAAGGGTGGACGGATGGACAGATATACAGACTGACAAGTAAGAAGCTTATCTGTGAAGTGAACCAATGTTGCTCAGTTTCAATTCTCAGGAGTAACTTTTTACTTCAGTTATATTGTAAATATTCTTGAAAAGGAATGAGTAACACAACTGTTAATCTCTCATGTTGCGACAATGTAATATTCTAAGAGAAATAGTTTTCATAACAAGCTAACTCCAGCACCATACATGATATTAAATGAAAGATATGTATTCAAGCAAGTTGTGAATAGAATATATTGCCATTTATATTTGTACCCACAATGAAGCACCATATTCACCCTTACTGTCTTGATACTGCACTCTTTCAATAATGCTTTTTCCTTTTTTTTTATGTATGATCAACAAGAATATATTGATTAAAGTCTCATCTGTAATTACCAAGAGTATTTTGAAATTCTTCCCTAGAGATGAAAATTATTTTAATAACATTTCTGCTAGTCTTGATATTTTGCCAATTCATATTAATTTATTCTGCAGCAGTTTGGAGAAATGAACAAATTTGAAGCATCAAATGATGTTTAGCATATTTTTGCTTTGCTCATCTAATTATTGAATTTTTCTATTTTTCTATTTTCTCCCATAAAATACATTTTAAAATTATCAGTGTAGTCATGTGCTGAAAAAGTCATTTGCTCTATTTCCAAATCTAAAGCTTTTCTCCTTTCATTTTATTTCATTCTTTATCAATATATCTTAGATCATGTCTCCTCAAGTATGTCTCTTTTCTTTGTTTTTATTGCCTTTTCCAGGCAATCATCTGCATAGAAATTTTCTCCATAAATTACCTGACTTATTCATGGATTTACTGAAGCAGTTGTACTATGCTCTGCTTTGTCAAACATCAAGTTAGTTTGACATCATCACTTGACTCCAAGTCATTCATATAAATTTATTTAGAGCATTGAAACAATAGAAGTAAATTTTATTTTAGGCTGAGGCTTCATCTTAATTTTTTGTATGTAAGCTGCAAAAATTTCACTTTACTAGTTTTATCATTGCCCTTGGGAAATGCATGAATGTCACAAAATATCCTCCTCCACTGATACATTTGAGGTTCTGATAGAAGTCTCAGAGTCAGTATGCTCAGTGTTTAAACAGAAACATTATTAGCTCTGCAATTGCTATAAGAAATCTGCACAAATTCAACCAGACTGCATGTGTCTCTTTTATTATTGATATGACTGTTGAGTTCTGATGAAAATTTGTTTAAACTAAAATTTTAAATGGTTAAATATGTATTGTTTTTCTTCATGTAGTGCAGAAGGATTTAACAAAAATGGACTTGAGAGTGCTCATGAATTCCAATCAAGAACAGCCAACGAGAGAGAAGAAACCCTATTCCACAGTGATTATGAGCCATCACTATCTTTTTAGCTTTCTAATTATCACTAAAGTTTCAAGGATTTATCTCCTCTCATAAAGTTCAATTAAGATAGCCTCCTATCGTTTTCTGTACATCCTATTTGTTTCTGTACCTACAGTATTGACAAGCTTTTGCACCAGTTGATGTTTAAGTCCACATAACAACATTTAAAACTGGGAGCTTTGTATGCTCTTAGGTCTCTTTTCTACACTGGTATTAATAGCTACTTATTCAACAATATATATTTGATCTTAATAAAAGCAGCTTTGATCTGATCAACTTCTTTTTTTATTTTCCTTATCTGAAATAAAGGTAGGGAAAACAAGATGTAATATTCAAAGTTGTCAACTTGTTTTAAGGCTACTCAGTTAATTATACTTCTGTTGGATTACTGTCTCAACATTCAGGAGCTAATTCCATCTATTGATATATTTCACCAACAGTTGCACACACTTTATGTTGACATTGCCATTGTTAATGTCATTGTTGTCATCATCATCATCCTCATATTCACTACCACCATCAGCATCATTGTCACCATCATTTAACATCTGCTTTCCATGATGGCATAGGATAAGCAATTTGACGGGATTGACAAGTCAGAGGACACATCTTGCTTGAATATTTCTGTTTTAGCATGCTTTCTACAGATGGACACCTTTCCTAATACCAACTACATTACTATATTGTTTGAAAAGAGATGCTGTTTTCCATTTTTTAGTTATCAAGAGAAAAGTAGTTAGTTTAAGTATAACCACCACCCCTATGCAATCAATCCAGTTCTGTTATAGAAAAGGGAGTTCTAAAATAAAGTAGACTAGAGACCTCTGCTAGAGTTTCAGAGATATCAATTAATAATAATAATAATGGTTCTAAATTTTGGCACAAGGCCAGTAATTTCAGGGGAGAGGATGAATCATTCACATCAACCCCAGAGTTCAGCAGGTACTTATATTATCAACCCCAAAAAGATGAAAGAAAAAGTTGAACTTGGCTCAATTTGAACTCAGAATATAAGGATGAATGAAATGCCACTAAGCATTTTGCCCAGCATGCTAATGATTCTACCAGCTCACCACCCTAAATCAATAATAATAATAATAGTAATAATAATAATAATAGTAAGATGAAAAAAAAAGATAAAAATCCTTCCCAAGTCAGAGGACCAGTTTCCCAATTTCTGTGGCACATATATCCTCCCTGGACAGAATGCTGAGCCATCACAGGATTACTCATTTTTTGCCAGCTGAACGGATTGGAGCAATGTGAAATGAAATGTTTTGCTGAGGAACATGTGTTGCTCAGTCAAAGAATCAAAACTACAATCTTACAATAATGAATCCTAAATTTTGGCACAGGCCAGTAATTTCAGTCCATTATATCAGAACCCAGTTTTCAACTGGTACTTATTTTACTGACCCTGAAAAGATGAAAGACAAGTAAACTTCAGCAGAATTTGAACTCAGAATGTGAAAATGGACAAAATGCCACTAAGCATTTTGCCTAACATGCTAACGATTCTGTCAGCTCATCAACAGGCTCCACATGAAGCGGAGTAAGGATGGACGTGGGCTGCTTAGCATTCAGGAGCATGTCAACCGTGAAAAAGGAAACATCACAGAATATTTGGTAAACAGCAAACAAGACCTGCTACAGTATGCTGCTAGTGCAGAAGGATTTAACAAAAATGGACTTGAGAGTGCTCATGAATTCCAATCAAGAACAGCCAATGACAGAGAAGAAACCCTATTCCACATGGAATTACATGATCAGTTCCACCGTGAAACCAACAAATTAAGAGACCAGGAAGCATCATGGAGGTGGTTTAACAAGGGTGACCTAAAAGAGAATACTGAAAGCATAATCATCGCTGCCCAGGACCAGGCATTGAATACCAACTTAGTGAAAAGGAAGATATTCCACACAAGTGCAACAGACCTCAGCAGAATGTATGGGAAGTGGGTCGGAAGCATGACTCACATTGTTAGTGCTTGTGAAAGTCTTGTGCAGAAAGAGTGCAAGTGTAGACATGACAAAGTAGCCCAAAACCTCCATTGGTTATGCCGTAAGTATGGATATGAGGCTATGAGTGCTTGGCACCAACATACACTGGAAAAGGTAATGGACGAAAAGGAAAAGGCAAAAATCCTCTGGGACTTTGACTTCCAGACAGACAAGGTATTAGAGCATCAAAGGCTGGATATAGTAACCTTTAGGAGGGACAAACAAGTGTGCCTAATAATTGATCTTGCAGTCCCAGAAAATCAACATATCATCATGAAAGAAAGAGAAAAGGTTGATAAATATGGATACCTGAGAATTGAGATTGCTAAGATGTAGCAGCTACGAGAGTCAAACATAAAGGTTATCCCTATTGTCATTGGAGCATTGGGTTCAATACCACTCAATCTGAAAAAACATCTGAAAACTTTCGAAATATCCTACAATCTAGGTTTATGGCAAAAGATGGCATTACTTGGAACTGCACACATATTGCATAAAGTACTGTCTGTCTGAGGTCCTTGTTGTGACTTGACAAGCAGTACAAACCCCCAGTAGACACAATATCTTCAATCAACAACCTCATGATATTGTATACTGTGTGACGTCTATAATAATAATGATGATAATAATTCACAAGACGTGAAATTTTGGGGGAGGAGACTAGTTGATCACATAAACCTCAGTGCTCAACTGGTACTTACTTTAGGATGAACAGCAAAGTCAACATTGTTAGAATTTGAACTCAGAACATAAAGAGCTAGAAGAATGCCATTAAACATCTTGTCTCATGCTCATGTACTAATGATTCTACCAGCTCGCCACCTTAACAACAACAACACTAATATTGATAGGTTGTCTCTGAATGTTCATATTGATTGTTCATATCTATAGTCACAGTTTATAGTATCAAAAGTGGATCGCTCTTTTCAGTAGATTTCTGTCCTGAGCCATTGTGAGGATCATGCAATAAAGACCCATGTTTAATCTCTGAGCTGTATTTAGTAATTCCTTACATAATTAAACTATGAATATTGTATTTAACCTAGTAATTTAATTTTTTCCATTGTTTAGGCATGTCCAAGTCATCAAAAGTTTTGCAACCCCAGTATCTCTTCCACACCGGGAGCTTGCCTTTCTTCAGGATGATAGTGCTCCTGAAGTTATCCTTTTTGTTGCTGCTTGGGATCTACCTTAGATGTCTTATATATGCATGCAGATATATTTTACCTGTTTCAGGAAGGGTAAGTAGGTATTTTGAAAATACCTCATTGAGAGACAAGCTTGCCCTGCATAGTTGCAGGCTGCCCTTTGGCAAAGCATAGTACCCATTCAGCCAGTCTGTCAGGGATATAGTGAAGTCATGAGACTGCAGTATTGCAGATCATGAAGAGGTTGTGGAAGAGCTCCACTAAGTCAATGGTGCTTCTTATATCGATGCTGAATGAGGGAACCCAAGAAGATCAACGGTCAGGGTCACCAAGCTCTATCAAGAGAGTAGCTGCAATGCATCCATAAGAGTAGTGGCCATGGTTGTATAATCAGCTAATGAAAGATTCACTATGACTCAAGTTCTCAATTCAAATTCATAATGGAATTGGATTGCAACAGAGAGCCATGGGAAACTGCAAAAGGAATGTAAAAATAAATGTACTAATTGAAGGAGTTGATAGGATTGTATATGAATATTTACCTAATGCCTTGCAGAGGAGAGGACAAAAGCTAAAAATAATATTCGTCCATAATAACTGCTTGATATGCTTTTGCTAATGCTGTTTCTCAGATACCTTTCATATGTTCTCTTCATAGCAAATAAGAACTATAATGTAATCCATATTTTCATGATGTTGAAAAGCATGAAACTACTTCAATAGTTTCTTTCAATTTCTCCAGAGAAATTCAGAAGATAAAAGCATGACCAGAGGAATGAGATCTTTCAGTTTATTTTAAACATCTATAATCATTCATTATACAAGAATCAAAACTGCTTTTAATCTTTCAAGTGTTTATAAATACTAGTAATTCTAGTTGAAGTCATTTTCTTTGTCAAAAGCTACAATACTTACCAAAATGATATTACTGGTTATGGTAGCTGAGTGACAAAGTACAAATTCCTGAGTCATTTTCTGGCTTATTTTGTTATATGCTTAGGAAGAATGTGTTAACTCCACAAACCTGACATATTTAGCTAAATAAATGCTTACCTAGAGCTTTAATAACAATGGTGAAATTTGCTTTTGTTGAATCCTTCTTTTTTTTATTTTATTTAACCAATAATTGATGCACAATGGCTTTGAAGTTACAGCTACAGATATTATATATCAAGTATTATACCCTTTCTACTATAGGCGCAAGGCCTCAAATTTTTTTATTGGGGTTGATCAATTACATCGACTCCAGTCCTCAGCTGGTACTTATTTCATTGATCCTAAAAGGATGAAAGGCAAAGCCAACCTTGATGGAATTTGAACTCAGAACAAAGCCAAACAAAATGCTGCTAAGTGCTTTGCCCAGCTCACTGACAATTCTGCCAGCTCGCCACCTTTATAGCAAATATTACATCAATCATCCAATAGACTGATATCTACCTGACATTTACTATTACCATTCTAGTTACTAGTTGAACATTTTTCAAGAATTCTATGTTGGTATACTTATGATATATAATTAGACTCTACTTCACTATTAGCATAGCTAAAAATGGGTGGTCTACCCTGGGCAACATATTTTGGAAGGTATTACTCTTACCTTAAGGCAATGTGAAAAACAAAAAATTATTTTCTTCCATCCAAACAGTTAAAAGCTCCAGTCAATATTTTCCCCACAAAAACACATGGAGACCCAAATTCCTGGCTGCAGTACAAGTTATTGTTATACTTGGGTATAACAATACAGGCGCAGGAGTGGCTGTGTGGTAAGTAGCTTGCTTACCAACCACATGGTTCCGGGTTCAGTCCCACTGCGTGGCACCTTGGGCAAGTGTCTACTACTATAGCCTCGGGCCGACCAAAGCCTTGTGAGTGGATTTGGTAGACGGAAACTGAAAGAAGCCCGTCGTATATATGTATATATATATATGTGTGTGTGTGTGTGTTTGTGTCTGTGTTTGTCCTCCCACCAACGCTTGACAACCGATGGTGGTGTGTTTACGTCCCCGTAACTTAGCGGTTCGGCAAAAGAGACCGATAGAATAAGTACTAGGCTTCCAAAGAATAAGTCCTGGGGTCGATTTGCTTGACTAAAAGGCGGTGCTCCAGCATGGCCACAGTCAAATGACTGAAACAAGTAAAAGAGTAAAAGAGTTGGGTCTTCATAATTATTATTATTTTAGTTTCTTTGTCAAAGCTCTTTCACCACACATTAAAATGGAATAAGCAGAACAAGAAGAGACATGTGAGATAGAGAGTCACTGAAGAGGTCACAGGACGTGTGATGAAAGATCTTTGACAAAGAAATTAAAATAATAATAAAGCTGAAATGAAGACCAAATATATAGTGAGCATGTTTAATTGGAAAAATATGAAAATCCCCAACTATAACAATATCTGTTTCAACTCATGGCTTCGTAAGTATAAATTATGTTGTCTTGAAATTTAGCTGATGTCATCAGCCTCAGTACTTGACAGAAACTTTATTTTATTGACCTCAAAATCATGGAAGTTCAAGTTGACCTTTGTAGGATTTGAACTCAGAATGGAAAATTTCAGGAAGAATACCACAAGCTATTTTATCCAACACTCTACTAATTCTACAAATCCTCTGCTCGGTACTTAATTAATGAGGTAAGGGTAAAGGTAAGGTAAAGACCCCTTTTGGTTACAGAAAATCATGAGATTGCACCTAGAAAGTCCTGGCAAGATTGTTTGTGGAAGACCAGCAGTTGGCCATGCATACCATCCCTGCCTCTCTGTGACAACAATGCTGTGCAAGGGAAAGGCAAAGGCTGATACTGCTTGGCACCAGTGTTGTCAAAGCTCATTTCTACAGCTGAGTGAACTGGAGCAACATGAAATTAAGTGTCTTGCTCAAGAAATTAAGTGTCTTGCCCCTGAGCCATGTATCTTCAACCCAATTTGTAATAACATAGATATAATGTTTATTTCTTAGAGAAGGGAATTAGATATTTATAATAACACAGGTCTACTAAATAAAACATTTCAAAAATTGTTGTGATAAGTTCATGTTTTTTTTATATATTTTTGTGGTGCTAGCTCAAAATATTAAAAAATCTCTTTCCCATTAAGTAAGGTTTTCTTACAATTTAATGATAAAATATACCATAATCTATAGGTAAATCCACATACAGTAGGACAAAATGAAACTAATAAAAATGAATTTGGTACTTTACTTAGCAAAATAAAATGGCACAAATGCAACTGAATGGTGAGAAAATAGACTTTTACAAGGTTTCCATTAATGTTTTAGGTTAAGCACCTCAAAATTTCATTTTTAACACATGAAAGCTATGCTTGGAACTCTTTCACTTTAGAGTGCTTGAGGGACACTAACAATGCATTATCCATAAGTAGATGGTCATCATACTGACATTCTACCGACCCTGAAATCTCTCTTCCATCTCTTTTATGTCTTAATGTAAACTTTCCCCTGCTCTTCACTCACATCTCCCAGATTTTCCAGAAAGGAATTCAAATGAGCATGTAGGAAATGAACTTTAATGTTCATTTTACATCCTAAGGCTTCAGAATTTCCCCACATTCTTCACACTATGTCTTTGTAGTTTCGATCCTTATGAATACCCAAGAAATTCTTCATCACGTCCTTAAAAATAATCCATGCATGTTTTTCAGAATCACCAAGAGAGTTTTCACAATTCTTATCCTTGATGAATTTCTTTATATCTGGCCCTAGAGATACACTCACTCTAACTTTGGTGTCTGATAGAACAGGAAACATGTTACACAAATACTTGAAACCCTCTCCATCCTGTTGCAAAGTTTTTACGAGTTGCTCCATAGGATCAAGTTTTATATGTAGAGGTGAAAAAGAACCTTTTTAAGCTCAACCAAACATAATTAAAGGATATTCTTTGTTCCTGGTGTAAGTGTATCTTTATTTGGTTATTCTTTTTTTAGACCAATGAAGGTTCCTGGATCTACTGTCCCATTCATATGAGAAACAAGGAAACTTTGTAGCCTGATGGTTGTCCATGCGAAATGTAAAGTGCTTCCTGATGGTTATAACAGAAAATGGCCAATCACAAAGCAAATTGTGAGGCCTCTCAGAGAAAACAGTTGTCAGTTCATTTCTAGCTGAAGTTCAGTGTTACGGAGATGTCACACAATGTAACAATTCATGGCACTAAGAAACAGTCAGAAATATGATCTCATGAATATTGTGTGTAAAATCTTTGTGATATTTACATCTTTCATGAGAGACATTGTATCCTAAAATGCAGTAGATATATTGAAGGTGATAAACATTTTATTCATACCTCTTCCTGGACTACAAAGAAGTGAGTTCATTATGTTTAATCATTTCTTATCTGATTCCATGCAGTTTTCACATAGTGTGCTAAAAGTGAAGATGAAAATGTAATATCATCTATTCTGAACCAGAGCAGCAAGAAATTAATGATTAGGAGAGAGAAGAAGGGAGTGGTACAGTTTCTAAAAACAAAGAAAAAGCTTTGCAGTAAGTATTGAAATAGATTGAAGGGGGTGCAGCTGAAACAACTCAATCATAAAGGAACTATTATTACTGAAGTTGAAGTAGTTCCTGCATTCAAACAATCATCAGATTCAGGGATATTTTCAACTTCTATCTGCTTTAAGCAATGAAGACAACAAAATAATTTCTGGTTGTGGACTTATGGCTAGGCAAGATTAATGATGACACACAGATCTTACTAAGTTATCAAAGGTCATCTATGGTTCAGCATTTATATTCTGATTTCAGTAAGTGATACATTAAGGTGTATCAGTCAAAGGATAAACTAACCATCTAACACATGAATATTCTTTTAATTCTGATAAATGGAGAACAAATCTTGACATCATTTCTGGTGTATTCCTTTTTTAAAGAAGCTGTTTACTACTTTAGTTGTAGTCTATTGACATACTGAGTGCAGTGAATAAATTGTCATCTAAATTACACAAAATGGAAAATAATACTGACACCATATTTTAATGGATATATTAACCAAAATTACATAAAAATATCTTGAAATACTAAAGAGTAAATTTATTCAATAAAATCGC
Source organism: Octopus bimaculoides (assembly GCF_046866305.1). Classification (NCBI taxonomy): domain Eukaryota; kingdom Metazoa; phylum Mollusca; class Cephalopoda; order Octopoda; family Octopodidae; genus Octopus; species Octopus bimaculoides. The sequence goes on from NC_142939.1 coordinate 34,217,005, forward strand.
CATTGGCTTCAACTGCAGCTTCCAGACGTCTTTGGAACCTCCTGTAACTCTTCTGGATGGTAACCTTGTTTAAGTTGGTGAATGATGCTACAATCCCTGCCTTCAGTTTATCTTTGGTGTTACAAGGAGTTTTGCTGGTCTCTCACTCAGCTGCACCCCACACATAAAAATCAAGGGAATTGCAGTCTCGGGAGTTAGGGGGCCAGATGTTAAGGGTGATATGGTCACAGAAATTGTCTGACAGCCATGACTGGGTTCTCCTGCTTGTGTGGCATGGTGCAGAGTCCTGTTGCCAAACATAGAGTTTTCCATCAGCCACCCTCTTGGCCCAGAGCAGCATTACTTCCTCCAGGCATTTGATGTAGGCCTCAGTGTTGAGTCTGAAGCCATATGGGAAAATGAATGGAGGCATAACATCACTATCACTAGTGATCACTCCAAACACCATGATGTTGATTGGATGTTTGATTTTTATCACTCTCGGTACATGCTTTAGGGACATGGAGAGCCAACAGTTCTGTGTGTTCACTATCTGATCCTGGCAGAAATTTTTCTCGTCTGAAGAAAACCAAAGCATGTTCGGCTGGAAATGTTTAAGTTTATTCAAAAGCTTTGTAGCATGAACTTTCCTCTTGTCCTTGATAGCTCAGGATAAAAAATTGACCCTTTTTCATCTTGTATGAGGAAGAGTGATTGTCTTCATGCACCACCTGCCTAATAAGAAACTCAGACACTCCTATGTCCCTGGTGATGGACCTGATTGACTTGGAGGGATCATTGTCAATCATGGCCTAGATCTCACCAACAAATTCAGGAAATTCTTATCAGAACAATCAGAGTGAGTTTTCTGAGCTGCCGTGCCTTCGTAATCACCATTAGACTCATTCAACTCTTTCTGAATCCTCTGCACTGTCCTCAGATTGACACTCAAACACTCTGAAATGTTCGTATTGGAGCTTCCAGTGTGAATGCCAAGCAGTACAGCACGTTGTTTCCAAATTTCTGGCTGAGTGAATTGTGTTATGGTGTTGTTTTCTTCACAGACAGTGCCCCAGTGATGCTACTATACTGTGTAGTTGACAAAATAAAAAAAACAATCAATGCACATGCAAAAAATGAGAAATATAAAATGGCAAGAATTTACCCATCGTACCCTGTACAGATGTTATCTATATTGTAATTCAGTGGATGGATTGAGGATGTAATAAAAAGTGAATTCTAAAATACTGTGTAGCTCATGTTTGGACTTACACGCACAATGGAAAGAATTGGAAATTGGGATTGCTCACAGAGAAACAATTGCTACATACGAATAAGAGATTGTTGAAAAAGTGGAGGGAGTCTTTCAAGGTTATTTGATAACACTGGATTCTTAGTTAAATAGAACTTGGCAGTTTTGGTGTCACTGACATTGAAGTTGTAACAATAATAACAGAGGAAATGTTTTAGCTTTACTTTGCTTGATGGTAAAATGCAATCCATGAACATCTCCAGATAAATTTGAGAATAATGTTTGATGCTGCTAACATGTTATTCACTATTCAAAACTACTTTGCAGAAATTTTTGGAGAAACATAAGAAGCAAAGTTATTGGTTAAGTAAAACGAGCTAAGTGATGTTCCATGATATTCAACTGCACTCCTGATATTTGTTGTAGGAATTAACCAATATATGTCTTATGCTATATTAAGATTCTTGAAAATAAGGTGAAGATTGTGGCATCTTTTGTTCAAATTGAATCAAAAAGTAAAACTGTCAAGAACATTAGAACTATGATGTTTGAAATATTAGAAAATAATGGAATTGGTATTTAGAATTTTTATATCCTGCCACAGGTTGGTACTTTGCAAGACTACCAAAACGCTCTGACTACTACCAACCACTACTATTTATAAGAGTTTGGCTAGTTCCATTCTTCCAATCCTTCAGGGGTGTCAATGACTCTCGCCGCAACAGCTCCCTTTTGAGACTGACTTCTGTTAGAAGTTAATATTACTTTTATTTATTTATTGTTCTAGTATCTTTTACACAATATCAGCTTTTTCACATAGTATCAGCCTGGAATTTGAAATTTGGAATTTGAATTTTTATTTCTTTTTACATCACTTTTATATCTTGCTGACTCTTTGCCAGATGTAACGTAACTGTTACCCAACTCTAAGGTAGTATTGTTCGTTTTTTGCACACAGCACTCTTGTTTTTCGTTGTACTAAGCACTCTTGTTTTTTGCTTGAATGGACTTTAGTGCAATTTTTTAACCCTAAGAAGACAACTCCTCTAGCTGGTTAACACTGCACAGCTGTATCTGATATATTGTGAGCAGGGGAATTGAAATCTTAACCACATTCTAACGACGGGATCAACTCATAGTAATTCAAGCAAATACCATTATGGCAACTTACGTTTGGTGTGAGTTCAATGTGGAATTAACACACCGACTCTTACCAGCCTCTAGCAAAACTCTTCAATGACTTCTGCGGACTTGCCGCCTTTTCACAGAACATGATAGATATTTTTACTGGTGGTACTTTGGCTGCTGAGTGTGCAATCTCTACCAGCTTTCACCAATTTCTCATATCCCCGTGCATGCAACAGGTTGTACTGGATTACATGTTACCAGTAGCACCCAAGAGTGGCCTGACCAGCATAGGTGATGAAATCATCATCATCTTTTTTTAACTAAATTTAAACATTGCAAATAAGTATTGAACAGGGAACTACTTTCACTGAAAATTCTTGATAACAAATTAATTGCTTCATCACAACAAATCTCACCTGATTTCTTCAGCAGAATATAGTTAGTATTTTTCATGCTCGAGAGGGGATAACTTTCTTAAAAGAAAGAGATGGACTATATGTAATCTGAACCTTTCCCCCCCCCCCCCTTATTTATTTTTTTTTTTTTACGGAATCCCACGTTTTAGGCTATGGAGATTCCGATTCTGAAAAAAAATTTTTTGAAAAATTTCAAATCCCTAGAAATAACAGCCAAATCTCACAAAACTAGTGTTAGGGTTAGGTTTAGGGTTAGCGTTAGGGTCAGAGTTAGGGTTAGGGTTACGGTCAGGGTTAGGGTTAGGGTTAGGGTTTGAGTTAGGGTTAGGTTTACCCTGTGGATCTATATAAAAACCAGGGGGGATGGTCGAAATTTTGAAATTGAGATTTTTGAAAATTTTTTTTCCAGAATCGGATTCTCCATGGTCTGAAACATAGGATTCCGTAAAAAAAAAAAAAAATTTTAAAGGGGGGGGGTATACCCAGATTACATATACCGAAGCCTTCTCGTCATTCCAATTTTTACATTCTTTGAAGATTTCTTCGTATCTTATTAAATATAAAGTAAAAGTAGTACCTTCTTCTGGGTTATAAATAGATTATCCAATTGAATTTTCTATGCTGTCTGATGAGAATGAGCCTGAAGTATTTTCAGACTTCAACATTACCAGTAACTGTTCGTATTGTTGTTGTTGCTGTCGTAGTTGTTGTAATTACTGTTGTAACTGCACCACGTGAGCCAACAAATCTTCAATGTTAAATAAATTTTTCTTTGATTTCATACCCCCCAAAATTTAAACATCCTACACAAGCTTCGAATATCTTGTTGCCACTTTTATATCCTGCCACAGGTTGGTATAGATAAATTATGTGTTCACCCGGCGTACTTTGCTAGACTACTAAAATACTCTGTTTCTTTTATTGGTCACACAGGGACCTAAATAGAGGAGAAAATACAAGGACAGATAAGTGTGTACAGAGTGTTTTACATCGAATGATTAACAGTGTAGTGAAATTGACTGAATTTCAAAAATCGAGTAAAATAATGAAAGTTTTAAATCATTTACATTTGAAGGATATTTGTCCTCGTCTTGTTTGTTGTTCAAAAGTCTCAGCTGATATACCCTCTAGCCTTCATCAGGTGTCTTGGGGAAATTTCGAACCTGGGTTCTCATTCCTAAGGTATTTTTTGATGTTATTATTATTATTATTATTATTATTCAGGTCACTGCTTGGAATCAAACTAGGAATCTTGGGGTTAGTAGCCTCTGCTCTTAACCACTACACCATATGCCCGTGGACAATTATGGAGTGAATTTTAGGGCTTATAAATCTAATATGCTAGGACACAACAACCTCCTAAGCAGACCGAGTGCAAATATGAATAGTATCGGTATTAAGGGAACCGGTATTAAGGAAGGATAAGAAAATATTAGATTTATAAGCCCTAAAATTCACTCCATAATCTCCCACGGGCATATGGCATTGCAGTTAAGAGCGCGAGCTACTAACCCCAAGATTCCGAGTTCGATTCCAAGCAGTAACCTGAACAATAATAATAATAACATCGAAAAATACCTTAGGAATGTGAACCTAGGTTCGAAATTTCCCTAAGACACCTAATGAAGGCTAGAGGGTATATCAGCCGAAACGTTGTGTTAACAACAAACAAGATGAGGACGAATATGCGTCAAATGTAAATAATGTACATAATTCCTCGTCTCTTAAATATGGGATTGGAAAGTTTTAAAATTCCAAATTTTTACAATTTGTCAGGGTGATTAACCTATCACCATTGTCCAACGTATCCCAATTTCTCTCTTGGATGGCCATATATAGCCAGTTCCATTCATTTGTAGCATTCTCTCTACAACCATTGACTGTTTTACAAACATACTATGTGACAGATATCTCGTCTCCAGCCGGATTTTACTATTGAGGTGATAGTTGAAATAATTAAGCAACCCTTAACCAGAGATGAAGGTACCTGTTGCAATTCCTCTTTGACACGTTCTCCAAACTGTCTCTTTCAGCCTGGCTACTACACAGAGAAAAACAGGCCTTCATCTCTCTGTTTAAGGAGGAAGGTGGCACAATCTTGATAATAGATTCAGCTGATAGTTGTAATCTTTCCATTGTCGGCAACAGCTGTTTGATATAGGCTATCAGTTCCCTGATTTCTGCACACTGCACGAAGGCATCTAGAACAGTTTTACCATCCCACCCACACCTCAGACATGTCGGTGGGATGGCAAAACCATGCCACAATAGCCTTTCTTGAACAGGTAAAGCAGATCAGTAACACAACCAGGCCAGGGATTTCTCGTAATTTTCCATGTACCCTGGCCTGAAAGTTCTAAACAGGTTGATCAACTGATTTCCGTCAAACCCATAGTCTTCCCCAGGACATCATCTGATATAAACTCTACCAGTCTACTATAGAAATCTGCAATGGAACTCCAGCTGCTGGCACTGTCCAGCAAAGAGAGTGGCATGAGTGCCTGTTGGCACTCTAGTTGCCAATCACCCTGTCTAAGTCTACACCTGATCCATGGATCTAAGTCTCGTAGGGAGGTCAATTGTGGGAAGAAAAACAACACAAGCGGTGACCACACCTGGTCACCAGCTAGGTACTGCAAGAGGTGCCTAAGCCTTAGTGCAAACTTGCGCATTTTCAGCCATGGCATCCTTAGTCCATTCTTTAACGGTTTTTGACAGCAGACAGAGCATCTTACAAGTGGTCTCCCCCTCCACAAAAAGTGGAAAGGAGGCACTCCAACTTGCTCAACCACGAATCAGGGCAAGGCACAACAGTCAGGCAGTGAGTAATAACAGATGCTATGTACATTTGTGTCACCTTCACCCTTTCTAGCAGAGATAATGCCCTTCCAGACCAGGTCTGGATTAGAGCAGTCACCTTGCTTGTGACCTCACTCTAATTCTTCTCTATCTGAAGGTCTGGATTGAACCAGACTCCTAGCATTTTAGCAGCACCTTCCATCTAACATCTCATGACGTTATTGGACAGCATCGACTTGCCCCTCTAGGTGCCTAATTGCAAGCCGACTGACCTATCCTGGTTAATTTCTCTTCCTGCCACTGCTTCATATATTGTGATGGCGTTTTCTACACGAGGTAGCTGCCCTTCATCAGACACAACGATGGTGATGTTATCCACATACATGGGAGCCGTTCCTCCACAACTCAGGTCATGCAGAATGCCCCCTAAAGCCCCCATCCTTCGCAGTAATGGCTCAAGAACCAGCACATGCAAAATCTCACATGCATGATCGCCTGATGTTGAATGGTTTCAAAATCCGTTCACCCATACGACAGACTCAATGTTGATGTACAAAGCAGTGATCCTGCTGCAGAAAGTCAGATCCAGCTCGACCCTATCGAAAGCTTTAGACTGATCTAAATTTATCAGTCTTCCACCTTTGCCAGACATTTTACCCACCTGCTCAAATGTGTAGCGTATGATGTGGAAATTGTCATGTATCATCCTCCCCATGTATGTCCACGACCCACGCCAACCTTTTTGCTAACACCTTGGCCCAAATCTTTAACTCTGTGTTCCGCTGAGTTATGGGCCGAAAATTACTAATAATGTCCTCCTTGCTTGGATCCTTTCTGATCAGCGTCACCACCCCTGGCGCACAGACCTGAGAATTTTCCCATTCTGCCTCCAGTTGGCATAGACACTGGCCAGTAGGTGCCCGAACAAGTCTGGCATACTTTTGTAAAACTTGGATGTCAAATTACGAAGTCCCAGCAACTTGACCCAGGGCAACCACAAAGTGCCTCTATGACTTCCGTAGCCGTGATCAGTCCTTCGCATCACTCAGTCTCTTGTGCTAAGAAATGCGAGCCACCAGCCAGGAAGTCCGAAGGGCCTCACCATGGTCCAACGCAATGCCTCTCCCGAACAACTCAGCAAAGTGCTTGTGAAAGACTTCACACATCTTGTCTTGTCTTCCAATCAAACGCACATGTACATCAACCAAAGATCTAATTGTGGCATCATTGCCACACTGGGTCTCTACCGAATGGGCCCACCTGGCAACGTTAATTCCCTCACGGCCCAATGCATGAACTTTAGCTTGAAACCCCGTATCTGGCTTTGAGGTGACGGTCTAAGGCCGATCTCGCTACCAGCACCTTGGATGCAGAGCCCAATTTTAACGCCCCTTCTAAGTCCTTGACTAGGTCACCTTCTACTCTATGCTTATCTAAACTTAGCTGCTGGCTAAATCTAATCGACTTGAGTCGAATGGTTCACTTGAGGGCAAACCACCACCTGTTATTTACCACAGTGTCAGTTAATGCCTTCATGACTAACTCCTTAATGCGGCTACAGTATGCTTCTCAAGTCAAAATAGACTTGTTTAGTTTCCAGTAGCTGGATTCTTGTTTATGAGTTCTACTTATGTTCATCCTAGCTTTCGATCCGTGTAAGAGATCAGAAAAAATTGTGGACAACTAAAACTAGACTTTATTTACATTATTTACATATTTGTCCTCATCTTGTTTGTTGTTAACACAATGTTTCGGCTGATATACCCTCTAACCTTCATCAGATGTCTTGGGGAAATTTTGAACCTGGGTTCTCATTCCTAATGTATTTTTCGATGTTGTTGTTGTTGCTGTTGTTGCTGTTGTTATTATTATTCAGGTGACTGCCTGGAATTGAACTTGGAATCTTGGGGTTAGTAGCCCACGCTCTTAACCACTGCACCATATGCCCGTGGGTTGATTTGTTTGACTAAAATACCCATGAAGATGGTGCCCCAGAATGGCTGCACACAAATGACTCGAACAAGAAAGGATAATATACATGTAAAGGTACATTCATAGTTGGATTGAGAAAATTAACTCTAAAACAGAAACTGTCACTTGAATGTAGAAGGTATGCATGTAGCATTTGTTGTTGAGAATTCTGTTAAACAGTTTTGGAACAGTAGGACTTTTTATGGCTATTTCTTTTTCATCAATTTACCATTGAGACATTCTGACTTAGTCAAAAGAGTCAAGTGCATACACTACTGTACAAAGCGTGTTACTGTGAATGTTGTCAACAAATGTTGCTCAGAAATATTAAGTTAACTTAATGAAAAAGAAAATACAATTTGTAAGTCAAATGCTTGTAGGTGGTTTGCTACTCATTTTCATTCTGTAATTTCTTGGCTTGTGTAGATCTGTTCTTTGAGAAATTTATGATACACACATGCTTAGCTTTAATTGAAAGGACTGAACATACAACAATGTGATATACACTCAGGGCTTTAAAAGTATTTCAATTTAAAAACAGTAACAAGCCAGGCGTGGCTATAGGCACAAATGTGACTTGTGGCAAAAAAATTGCTTACCAACAACATTGTTCTGGGCTAAGTCTCAATGCATGGCTCTTTGGGCAAGTATTTTCTACTATAGCTTTGTGCTAACCAAAGTCTTGTGAGTGGATTTGATAGATGGAAACTGAAAGAAGCCCATCGTGAGGGACTCGACTCCCTGTTCAAAAATATAAGGACACAGATATTGTGTCATATAGCCAGTCAGAAACAATGTTTCCTGGGGCTAAACAATAGTAACAATCGTCCCTTCCAGGGCAGCCACATTATGTTGGCAAATAGTCTTTACTTTAAAGAACTGTTACTGAATATCTCTCTTTGAGAGGTTTAGAAATAATAATGTTTATATAGATTTATGTATATATATATATATATATATATATATATATATATATATATATATATATATATATATATATATATATATATATATATATATATATATATATATATATATATATATATATATATACCGGCATGGTCACATGCTTCCGGTCAATAATCCTTTTCTTCCTTGGCTATCGCCGAGCAAACACGCGAACTACTTCGTCCCTACTTTCAAGTTCGTGCCTCACAGCGTTCATACACACATACTTTTTCTCGTCTGTCCGTAAAGCCTTTTCTGTTTGTTTTCCTGTCTTGTTTTTTGTCCGCCACTACATTCCTCCATGGCAAGATTTAATTTGTGTATACAAATTTAATTTGCGGTTCATGGGAAGAGCCGTTTTAACGATGCGTCCTGCCCAGCTCTTCGAAACGCCGGTGTTAAAACGGGGGTAGCTGATGAAGAAGAATGTTCTCTATGTGGCTTGTGTGTTTTCTCGTCTACGTTTTGTTTGCAATGTCCTATACCCAGATATGCACCTACATATACAGGTGGATGTCGGTATGCACATACCTGTACGTATATATGCATATACTCATTTACTATTTGTTTATATATCTCTCTTTCCTTTCCTGAGCGTCCAATAATACTATCCATATCACGTCCTCACTTTGTTGTTTTTTTGTTTTTTTTAACTATATATATATATATATATATATATATATGAATACACACACACACACACACACACACACACACACACACACACACATGTATATATATATACATGTATTAAATGTATTAAATGTAGTTAATATTTTTTGGTATATCGACTTGCTTATCCTTACATTTACTCCTGTATATATATATATATATATATATATATATATATATATATATATATATATATACAGGAGTAAATGTAAGGATAAGCAAGTCGATATACCAAAAAATATTAACTACATTTAATACAAAAAATGTACATATGTTTACAGAGAATAGAAATGATATCAGGAAATAAAGGAGCTTAAAAAGAGTTTTACGAGTGCAACAGCTGTCTCTGAGGATTTGGTGGTCCAAAATAATGATTGTAAATTGATTCCATCATTGGATAATGCCAGCCTCCGTCTTCAGGGAAGATTAAAGATGGAATCTTCTTTCTGTCAACACCTCAAATGTAAAATTCTTCCCTGAAGACGGAGACTGGCATTATCCAATGATGGAATCAATTTACAATCATTATTTTGTACCACCAAACCCCCAGAAACAGCTGTTGGCTTCATAAAAATCTTTTTCAAACCCTTTAATTCCAGATATCATTATATCTGTGTAAGTTGGACCTTCTTATATGTAAACATATGTGCATTTTTGTATTAAATGTATTTAATATTTGCCTAACTTACTTAGCCTTACATTTTCTCCTCTAACCACTCAAGTTTAAATCTCTTGAGCACTACAAGTCTATTCTATACAGGGAATATTTGTCTCTCTCATCTCTCTTCCCCTTCTCTTGCCTTCTCTTTATATATGTGTGTGTGTGTGTGTGTGTGTGTGTGTGTGTGTATATTTATGGATGGATGGATGAATGGATGTGTGTGTCTGTGTTTATAACCCATCACTGCTTGACAACCTGTGTTGGTGTGTTTATGCACCCATAACTTAGTGGTTCAGCAAAAGAAACTGATAGATGAAGTACTAGGACTTAAAAATAAGTTCTGGGGTCAATTTGTAGCATAGCCACAGTCAAATGACTGAAACAAGTAAACGAATAACTAAATTGTGATCATGAAGATACTGATAAGAAAGAGTTCCTTATTGTTGCTGCTGCTATGTAAGACAGAACATATGTAGAAGAAAGGCTTCTTTTAAAATTTTCAGTTTATTAACAAGCATAATTTTCAGAACTCTGTTCCAAATGGAATAATACTCTATTGATTTTTTGCTTCACAATTGCAATTAAATTTGTCAGTTGTGAGAGGTATTTTATATATTAAGAGTGATAGATAATTCCTTGAAAGCTACACAGAATGCCTTGTATTTGGGATCTTGCCATGCTATCAGTAGAACAACAATTGGCTGACAAAATAAAATTAGATGTTGTCATCAAATATAGAAAAGACAGAAAAATAACTTTGTAGGTTGTGAAATAAACATAGTATTCTAATTTGTTTCATTTCTTTTTCTACGCATGTCATTTTCTTTTTTGCTTAAGTTTGATGTATATTTTGTGTTTCTTTTACGTTAGGAACAAAATTAAGGACTACCCCGGATGGCACAAACTCTTGCTACATCACTGCACTATATGTCATGGTATACTGATGTCCATTTCATCTGTTTTCTATCAGGCAATCACTAGCTTATTATTTCTAATGGTTAATCTTATTTTGAGTTCAGCCGGTTTTGTAAATTATTTCTAAACATCAAAGGACATTATCTTGAAGAAAGCTTGTACTTAGCCTGCTAGAAAAAGCAACCAAATATTCCATAAATTTTATCTGACATATTTGAAATGACAAGAAGGCAGTGGATATTGTAGACGTAGATATGCAATATCCTGAAGAATGCAATAGGTGTGGTCATAGATCTTCTCAGTCAGGTTTCAAATGTAGCTAAACAACAACAAAACTTTTCCTACCTTACTATTCTAAGGCAAAATATAGTCAAAGGAAACAAAATGCAATGTGATGCACATCGCCAAAACATTTCTCTAAATAAACTAAAATCTCTGTTTAATAAGTTACCACATTATTTTATAGGCCATTTCCTACTCATTTCATTTAACTCCTACTGCAATGATTTCACACTCTCATTAGATAACTTTTTTGGTGGGGAGAAACTATAACTTTTATACAGTAATTGTAATTTCCTTTCACATTTGATGCCATTGGAGAATTTCTGTCAGGGAAAATCAGATTAAATTTCACTGCATAAGAGCTAAAAGCAATTTAAAAAGGTATTGAATCCTTTTTTATACAATTGCAAAGTAAGTTTGTTAAATTACTTACATTGCAAATCAATTTGTTGATTTGACATTATTTACATCAATAGGTGTTTCAAGAATGGAAAATTTAAACTAACAATCAATAAAATAAATGGTCATTTTCTTTTTTTATAGAATTTCTTTTCTTTAATTATGTAGAATTAAATATTGCTTCTGAAAATTTAATATATTTAGCCCAAATTTTCTCTCTAGATTTGTGATAATGTTTGTTCTAATGGCCTACTTATAAAAAGTTGGTATTTCTGCTTTAGCTATTGATTTTTGATTTTTTCTTTATAAAAGTTCTGGCTACCAAATATTGATCTAGAACTACAAGACATAATCTCATCATTTGCAATCTACTTACTGACTCATCAATATCTGTGAATCTATCTATCTATCTATCTATCTATCTATCTATCTATCTATTTATCTATCTATCAACCTAACAATCAATTTATATTAGTTTCCTTTGTAATGTATTTGTGCATATGTATGCATATTTATATATATATATCTATACTATATATAAAACAGAGATGTGTGTGTAATCGCTTTTCACGTGAAATCGACTTCACCAAATGCTTCCATACTTGTAAAGAATGAATAATTTGACCTCGGATAAATCTTAGCCTCTTCATTTGATTTTTTTAATTAAAAATAAATAATATTGCTTTATATTTAAGATTCACTTCTTTAAAAAGGTTCCTCAATGTCAACTTCCAGTATTGACGTAACAACCGCAAAAAAGCTTCACTCTCTATTTTGTGTGTATGAGAGAGAGAGAATAAATACTACATACACACCGCTCTCTCACTCTGTCTCACACACATATACGCGCACACACACACATCCCTTGACTCACTCACACTCTGTCTCTTACAAACACACACATACATAAATGTATACAAACATATTTACAAAGACAGACGTGTGTATGAGCGCGCGTGCGTATTTGTAAGATACATAGTGTGAGTGAGTCAAGGGCTGTGTTGTCATTTGCATACATCCAAAGATGTATGTATATTTATGCATGTACGTATACATGACAACAAACCTCTCTCTCTCACTCACACTCTGTCTCTTACAAATACACACATACATAAATGTATACAAACATATTTACAAAGACACACGTGTGTATGCGTGCGCGCGTGCCTGCGTGCTTGGTGGGGGCTCCACAATCGCCATTTATTTCAATTACTCTTTTGAGGATATTCACGTAAATCATTTTTTTCATTTAATCATCATCATCATCCTCATCGTTTAACGTCCGCTTTCCATGCTAGCATGGGTTGGATGATTTGACCGAGGACTGGTGAAACCGGATGGCAACACCCAGCTCCAATCTAATTTGGCAGAGTTTCTACAGCTGGATGCCCTTCCTAACGCCAACCACTCAGAGAGTGTAGTGGGTGCTTTTATGTGTCACCCGCACGAAGGCCAGTCAGGCAGTACTGGCAACGGCCACGCTCAAAATGGTGTATTTTATGTGCCACCCGCACAAGAGCCAGTCCATGGGCACTGGCAACGATCCCCATTTTAATTTTCGTAAAAGTTTCCAAGTACCAATGAGGCTTTTTGGCACATCTTCAATTTTCCCCATTCATGAGAGGCGCCCAGCCATCATTCATCTGAGAGTCCATCTACAGAATGTCCTCAAATTTCTATACAGCATATTTTGCCTTTTTTTCTTCAAGTATATAAGCAACAATTTCATTCCCGAGCAACGCCGGGTGCCTCTGCTAGTATATATATATATATATATATATATATATATATACATACATGTTAATACACATATGAATGTGTGTGTGTGTGTGTCACTAGATTATAGTAGTAAGCACCTTACAACATGAGTACCACTTTCTGAGTCTCTGAGAATAAGTACTTGATGACAGGTACTAATGATCGATATTAGCATGAACCTGTTTTACATTAGAATATACCTCTCCTGCAAAGATGCTGTGATAACAGTTAAAGATCCCTCACTTTTTGTAGATTTACTTGGATAGCCATTGATTTACCTGAGTCCTTCTGCTCTTTGATGGTTCCTATTTTGCATCCTGGAGAATGCTCAAAAAATTCCCATACTCACCAAATTAGTCTTAGTCATATTATCTGCTTATTCACCAATGATGCAACCATGCAGCAAGCTGTATTGGGTTACATGATACCAGCAGCACTTATGAGAAACTTGAGGATTAATTGATATGATATTCTCTGTGAGACAGATACAAGAGAAATGTATTGAACAGCAGGTGCCTTTATATCAAGATTTTGTCGATTTAATGAAAGCATTTGATGCAGTTAACAGAGATGCACTTTGGACAATCTTTGGAAAGTTTTTTTTAAATGCATCTTATAGGCTTACTCTTTCAAAGACCTGTGTACTGAAAAAAATCCTTTATATGGAAAGTGGGTAAGGGTTAGCAACAAAAAAAAAGCATGTAATCAAAGAATCTTACCTTAAATAATTCCTTGTCCAAACTTCTGTTAGCATAAGAAAATGGACACAACAGAAGTGAATGAAATATATGTGTACAAACACAGTGTGTGTGTGTGTGTGTGTGTGTGTGTGTGTGTGATTTGCGTGTATGTCCATATAAATTAGATGTGAGTCTTTTTCACTTGTGATTTGACTTCAGTAAACGGGAAAATTGACAAAATAGAAAAAGTATAGTACAAAGAAATAGAATTTTGATTTGGAGCATCATGTGTGTGTGTACATATACAATGAAATATTCAAACTATATAGTCTCACTTTGTCTTACTATGTTAAACATATAATTGAACATATACACTATTGTGCAAGAGTTACTTGAGCCATAAAAGTCAGTTGCAAATGACAAAAGTGTCATCAGCAGTCAGAATTTTTGTGAAAGAAAATATTCATTATATTATATGTGTCATCTATTTGCTTACATGTATACCATAGAGACAAAAGCGAAATCTACTAAGAATTATTGAGAAGATACAAAATTTCTAGTAATAATAATAATAACATAAAATCAGAACAATGTCTATGAGTGACAACAACACACTTGGTAGCATCCCAAAGAAAATAAAGAACAATAAGATAAGAATTAAAAATTTTTTTTTTGTTTGCATTACTACATGTTTATATTTGCTGAATATCATATAATAAGGAAACAAGATGATCCCACAACAATCACAAAACACTATAGTAAAGCCATTGAAAAAATTATCAAATGCAGTAGTAGCATGGTTCTGGATTTCATGCCACTGCATGGCACCTTGGGCTAGTCTCTTGTCACAGCCTCAAACTGATCCACTATGTTACAAGTGGAATTTGGTTAATGGAAACTTAAAACTCATCATATATGTGTATATATCCATGCATGTATGTTTTGCAGCATTCCGCTAAATCATCCATAGATTTTTATAATAAATACATATATGCTGGCAGGCAGAATTAGCTGAACATGTGATGATCAAGCAGTCCTCACTGACCATGTCTTATGGAATAGACTAAGTTAGACATTTAGTCTGGAGATTTTCAAATCAGTATGGAGTGGTTGCCTCCCCTGTCAGCATGTGAGTATGTCTGTGGTCTTCCTAGAGCATTAAGAGTATTTCTTATTTCTAGCAATGTAGGTACATTGCCACACTCAGTGACAATTGAATTTTTCCTTTGTGGTATAACATTGCAGCTAGCTGCTTATATATATATATATATATATATATATATATATATATATATATACATATATATATATAAGTCAGTAAATAGTGGGGTTGTGTTAACCGCACGTGGAGAAATAATAGGAAAATGAAAAATAATAAAAAGGCAGAATGCTAAACTGAAAGCATATTTTAATATAGATGCATAAAAAGGATTTCTAACCGGCTTTCTTTGCATGGCAAATTTTCAAGAAGAGGGAGAATGAAAATGTTTTTTTACAAAAAAGTAAAAAATAATATATAAAAAAATAAATATACCAATACATTATATTGTCTTTGAGCTTTTAAAGTTCAATGGTAATCCATGTAATTCCATGCATCCTAAACTTTCTAACAATTATCTACATGGATTACCATTGAACTTTAAAAGATCAAAGACAATATAATGTATTGGTATATTTATTTTTTTATATATTATTTTTCATATATTATTTTTTACTTTTTTGTAAAAAACATTTTCACTCTCCCTCTTCTTGAAAATTTGCCACGCAATAAAAGCCGGTTAGAAATCCCTTTTACACATCTATATTAAAATATGCTTTCAGTTTAGCATTCTGCCTTATTATTATTTTTC
This sequence comes from Octopus bimaculoides, assembly GCF_046866305.1. NCBI lineage: Eukaryota > Metazoa > Mollusca > Cephalopoda > Octopoda > Octopodidae > Octopus > Octopus bimaculoides. Next base: position 34,232,715 of record NC_142939.1, read on the forward strand.
ATTTTCCTATATATATATAATGTATATATATATATATATATATATATATATACATTATGTGATATTGATAAGGTTTATGTTACTGACACCTAATGGTTGTTTTACTTTACTGTGAACTTAATGTTATAGTATTCAGTTAGTCCTGGTGTCCTACCTGTTGATATACCTAGATTCTAAAGAATCCTATAGCTAATATATAAGTATATATACATATGTGTGTGTGTATGTGTATCAATTTAAATACACAACCAAAAAAGCTACCAATAGTTTCATGCTATTATGATACTTGAACAGGCATATTTATAAAATACACCATATATCTTAAAGTAATGCATTACATACATTTTAAAAACAAGGAGGCTGGACAGTAAACACACACACACACACCAACATGCATACATATGTGCATGTTGGTGTGTGTGTGTGTGTTTAGCTCAAGGAAACCAAAAGCTGGTGCTCTTTGTATAAAGTCACTTTGTATAAAGTCTTTGTATAAAGTCACTTGCAGCAGTATATGTTTTGAATTAGAGTTAAAAATTCCCTTATTTCTAGCATCAATACAATTGCTGTGACTGGCACTTTGGAAAGCTGTATCCAATGAAACTACTATTCAACAATTATGATATAAAAAGCATAATAATAAATGTGATGTAAAAAGACAAATGAACTGATGTATCCATTACAGAGAGAGCACCATACTGGAAAGACACGAAAATCTAAGAAGCATCTGATGTAGGTCTAATTGAAGACACACACAATCAATTTTAAATTAATTTCTATATTATTTACTAGAAAGTAATTTGAGATGTCCATGATTTTCAGCTTACAGGTACAGCTATGGTCAAATTCAGCAACTATTGTCTTTTTACCATTTTTCTTAATATAAATGTTTTTGTGCAGCAGAATCATTTGAAGAGTTGACAAAATACATTGTAATATTTAGTTATGTCACTTTTTCTTCTGACATCAAATCTCACATCAGTTGATTTTATATTCATTCTAGGTCCAATACAGTGTGAGCCAGATATATTAGTATTAAATGAAATTACTTTACAACAATGCACCAGTTTCCTTAAGCTGATCCAGGTTTAAGCAAACAGGTCTTTCCAAGAACAATAACTTTTAAACTGTGAGATTTTTACCAAGACATTTGAATGAGAAGAACGATTCTATATACAATTAAGCCAATGGAAATTAATGGCTTCATATAGATTACTTTATCAGTATGAAGAAGATTAACATATTAATAAAAGTCATTTAGACATGGATAAAGAAAACTAACAAAGCTGTTCACTGCGTTTATTGCAATCCAAAATGTGTTTTAATTTCATTATATAAACCATGAAATGTTTTTACAAGTAATTGCCCCACACCTAACTCTCCCAGTGCCCATTAGATTACAGGTTCTGGGTCTCAGTCAAAGGCACACTCTCATAATTAAGAGAGGTTGACTAATGAGCATAAGAACTTATTTTACATAAGAACTTTGGCATAAAAACTTATTTTACAATAATCTGGTAGAAATAAACATTGTGTGGTTTTATGTATAATCATAAGCCTAATTTACATAAACCCATTGAATATTATACTAACTTTTCTATATTTCCTACTGATTTCATAATTGACTCCTCAAAAATATTTTCTTTGTTAACAAGTATATTTTGAGCAGTAGGATAATTCTTTGTTAACAAGTATATTTTGAGCAGTAGGATAATACACTGCTTTGCTGCTCCCAAGGAATAATACTTATCTAAAAACCTCACATAAATAATCAAGTAATTTGTATTACACTCACCTTTAGTAATGCATTTAAAATTTTCAAAAAACTTTCTTAAAAGTTCTTCAGAATCCATGTTTTAAAGACTTTTATTATTATATTGATCCTCTTCATACTAATAAAGCGATCTGTACGAAGCCATTCATTTCTGTTGGCTTGATTATATATAGGATCACTCTTCTCATTGAAATGTCTTGTTCAAAAACTTACCAAAACTAAACACAAGTGTTTCTTTATCATAATTGTCATCCAAAGACATCTTTGTAAACTTCTATAAGTCTTTCACTTTGAAAACTTTCATTCTTTGTTCTCATCTCTTCACATTGAAGAAACTCTTACTTTTTGTTTTGTACTCTTTATTAGCTACTTGTATAGCTACATCACTTCCTCATACTCACTCCTTTTAAGCATTCTAAGAGTCAAAAGTAAGAAGTAACTAATATTATGAACTCAGAGATCATTGCATAGCCCTATGAAGAACAATATTTCATCCCAATACCACTTGCAACATGTCATATTATCAATTAACTGAATGTGAACAGGAACACACTGTAGTATTTGTGAAACAGGAAGTCTTTATATATCTTACCACTGTAGGCAACAAATTGTCAGAATCCTTAAAGAATAAGAGAAGATAGCTTGTAGTTTTTGTTCCATATGTCTGCACGCTAAACACAATTTTATTTTTACTTCTTTTGGGATCAATACAATAAAGTACAGTTTTGGACAGCAGATTGGAGAAATTATGTTGCATTCTAAGCTTTTGAGGGGTATGCTTAATACCTCATATGGTTAACATCTCTATCACCTGGTTCTTGAATACCTTCAGCCGTGTTCACCCCTTGGCAGGCTAGCACTCCAGTTTAAGAATAATTCACTCTCAAATTTGCACCACTCTTAGACACTCTGAAAAAATTTCATAGAAACAGACTTTCCTTTCCTGACTAAATGAAAAAAAAAAAGGTAAACAAATAAACACGTACAAGATATCTTTTGAATCTCCTCTGAATTGATACTTATTCTTTTAATGTCAGAATGAAGACCATCTCCCAATCTTTGCAGAAGTTTTGAGACCATCTTCTAATCTTTGCAGAAGTAGTTGAATAATGACCAGACTCATCTTGTTGCATAATAGGACACTTGTCTTTTGAGGGACTCTTACTTGGGGATCTAGTCCCATGATTGCTTTCAATAAATAACTTTTAATTTTACATTTCATTCATAGAGAGAACAGTAATGTTAAGGTGTCACAACCACTGATGTTTTTATCCAGACATCATTTTTAGGAGGTTGCCAGTCAAGACGAAAGAGACTTTCTCCCTTTTGTAGTAAATCTAATCCTGAAAGGGCTTTCTTTGTTGTTTTTCATTTCAGAGTACACATTATCATTATTACTACTGTCATGAGGCAGTTGTACAGTGTGAAAAATTAATAATAATAATAATGAAATAAAGAAATATCTATTTGGATGGTTGTTGACTTTCCTAAGTTCATCCATCCACCCATATCTTTCATCCTGAAGAATCTCCATAAACAATTAAAAATGCACCCACCTCACTGAGCATGATCTGTAGGGTTTCTGGTTTAGTTGCTGATAGCCCAATGTCTATGGTATAATTGCAGTTCCTTGTCCTTTACCATGGTGCTGGTGGAGAGATGAATGAACAGTGTTGGGAAGTGACAAGGCTCTGGAAAAAACAATGGGAGAATCATTAATGTTAATCAATTGTCTGTTGTTGTTGCAATATTTAGTTGAAGTCCTTTGTATTTAGATTACAAATCCTGTTCATACTAACTTTGCTTTTCATCCTTTACTATTTATAATATAATGTACCAGTCAATTACAGAATGAATTTAATGAACTAATCAAATTTTCAGTTAGATTTGATTATCATAATCATTATTATTATTATTATTATCATTATTATTATTATTATTATTATTATTATTATTATTATTATTGTTATTATTATTATTATTATTATTGTTATTGTTATTATTATTATTATTATTATTATTCAGTAGTTTTATTTTTATAACGTGCTTTCACTTCACTACCGAGCGCAGCTCTGTGCGCCTTGGGTATGTGCTGTGGTTTGCTGTGGTGCTCTTATGTTTACTGTATTGAAAGTGTTTTGCGTAGAATGTGTGCAGTACCCAGTAGTGCAATTTTCTGTATGTTATATATATTTGTAAGTCCTGGTGTTTTTGTTATGTATTTGTCTGAATATTTTTTTATTATACCTAAGGCACCTACTATGATAGGAATTGTTTCTGTTTTTAGATTCCACATTCGAGTTATCTCTATTTCCAGGTCTTTGTATTTTGAAAGTTTTTCCATTTCTTTTAGAGAAATGTTGTCATCTGCTGGTATTGAAACATCAATTAGAAGGCATTTTTTTCCTTCATGATCTTTGACAACTATATCTGGTCTATTTGCCTTAATTTCTCTATCTGTGTGTATTGGCATATCCCAGAGTATGGTTGCTTTCTCGTTTTCTGTGACCTTTTCTGGTGTGTGTTTATACCATCTTTTTTCTGTTGCTATTCCATAATGTTGGCATAGCTTCCAGTGTATATAGGTCCCAGCTCTGTCGTGTCTGTGAATATATTCCTTCTTAGCCAGGACTGGGCAGCCAGAGATAATATGATTTATTGTTTCTTGTCGATCTCCACATATTCTACAGTTACTTGTTATATTTCTTTTCATTATGTGTTTTTGGTAATTTCTGGTGGGGAGGCTTTGGTCTTGTGCAGCAATTAAAAATCCTTCAGTCTCTGCTTTGAGTCCTGAGCTTCTCAGCCATTGCTGGGATTTTTCTCTGTCTATTTCTTTCGCATTTAGTTTAGCCCAGTATTTACCATGTAGGGGCTTTTCTTGCCATCGTTTTATCATGATCCGTTGCTGTTCTAGTTTTAGTTTGGATTTCATTTGTTTTATAGCTTTTGTTGTTTCTTCTTCTTCTTCTTCTTCGTATTTGCTAGGTAGATTGATTTCTTGTTTGTATTTGTCAGCTTCCTTAAATACTGAAAACAGTTTTTTGTTTTGCTCGTGTTTTGTGGCTATTTGTATTAGTTTCCCTTGCTTCTGGAGTAGGTATTTTTGCAGTCCTATGGTGGTTATTTTATAATAGTTTTCTAGCTGTATAAGACCCCTGCCACCTTCTGTGCGTTGTATATATAGCCTTTCTATGTCAGATTTTGGGTGGTGCATCCTATATCCTGTCATTATTTTTCTTGTTTTCCTGTCTATTTTACATAGTTCGTTTAGTGTCCAGTTAAGGATGTTGTAGCTGTAGCTTATAACTGGGACAGCTAAAGTGTTGATACCCATTATCTTGTTTTTAGCATTGAGCTCTGTTTTTAGTATTGATCTAACTCGTCTATAGTACTCTTTCTTTATTTTTTCTTTCATTTGTGTATGTTGTATCCTATCTAGTTCATTGACTCCTAAATACTTATATGGTTGGCTTTCGTCTAGTTCTCTTATTTCATTGGCTTTATCTAGTGTTATATTGCTACTTTTAACTAATTTTCCTCTTTTCAGGGTTGCTTTGGCACATTTTTCTAATCCGAATTTCATTTCTATTTCCTTGGTAAAGCCGTGTACTGTCTGTAGTAGTGTTTCTAGCTCTTTGTCGTTTTTTGCATATAATTTTAGGTCATCCATATATAGAAGGTGGCTGACTGTTTTTCCATAGCATTTGTAACCGCATCCAGTTCTATTTAGCAATTCTGTTAAAGGTGTGAGTGCCAGGCAGAACAGGAGTGGAGAGAGCGTGTCTCCCTGGAATATTCCTCTTCTAATGGGGATGGCTTTCGTTTTCACAAGTCCCTCTTTTGTTTGGAGCTGTAGCACTGTCTGCCATTTGTTCATTGAGTGCTCTATGTATTTTATGATAATTGGTGCCACCTTGTTTATGGCTAGTGTTTCCAGAATCCACGTGTGGGGAACACTGTCGAAAGCCTTTTGGTAGTCCACCCAGGCCATACTGAGGCCTTTCTTCTTTCTGCGGCTGTCTTCAGTTATGGCTTTATTGATCAATAATTGATCTTTACAGCCGTATGAGCCCTTGCAGCATCCCTTCTGCTCTTCTGGAAACAGGTTGTTATTTTCCAGGTGTTTACTCACTCTCTGCGATATTATTGCAGTAAAGGCTTTGTAGATCGTAGGGAGACAGGTTATAGGTCTATAGTTTTGTGGTTTCTCCGTTTCCGTGGATTTGGGGATTAAGATGGTTTTCCCTTTTGTGAGCCATTCAGGCATTGTTTCTGGATCTGCTATTATGTTGTTAAAGTTTTCTGCCAGCTTTTTATGCATTGCTGGCAGGTGTTTTAACCAGAAATTAGGGATCTTGTCGTGTCCAGGTGCTTTCCAGTTGCTTAGTCTTTGCAGTGTCTGGGTGACCTCTTCAGTTGTTATAGGGGCCCAGAGTTGCTCAGGTGCTAAGTTCGTTGTTTTAATGGTCCTTTTTTGGGGTTGTTGCTTCACCGACCATATTTGTTTCCAGAATTTCTCTAGTTCTTCTGCTGTTGGTGCTGAAGTAATGTCTATTTTATTTTTACCCAGTTCTTGGTAGAGTTTTTTGGGGTTGGATTTGAACTGTTTGTTTTGTTCAAAGAAACGTTGGCGTTTCTCATACCGGCGGATCCTCTGTGCTTTGGCAAGGATGTCTTGCTTTAGTTTTTCTTTTGCCTCAGGTAAGTCTTTTTCTGTAATGCTGTATTTGTACAGTATTTTTGTTTTCTTCTTGTTACTTAGTAGTGTTGATTGTTTACTAATTTCGTTGAGAATCGATAAATCTTTTCTCTTTTTTTAAATTTTGTTCTGGATGTTATTTATCCACAAGGTCTGTTTGGGTGGTAGAACTCCTGTTCGGATGGGTTTGAGTGAGTATCCTGCTTCTTTTGTGGCTGCAGTGGCTGCCGCATATATCATGTCATTTAGCTCAGTGATATTGCCTGTTGTTTCTGTAGTTGTTAGTTCCGTGACGGCCAGGTTTATGCTATTTATTATTGATGTTGTTTTATTGTCTATTTTGATTTTTGGGAGATATAATCTGTGGTCCATTCTAAGATCTGTGGTTTTCAGTTCTTCGGTTATTTTCATTTTCATAGTATCGTAATTATTAGGTTTCCCTTCGTTATTCCCAGGCTTTATATTTGTTTTGCCTTCCTTTTCATTCATATGTTTGTCTGTGGTGTTCTGGATTGGTGCTTTTTGTTATTATTATTATTATTATTATTATTATTATTATTATTATTATTATTATTATTATTATTATTATGAAGACAGTGAGCTGGCAGGATCATTAGCACACTGGACGAAATGCTTAGTGGTATTTCACCTATTGTTATGTTCTGAGTTCAAATTCCACCAAGGTCGACTTGCCTTTCATTATTTTGGGGTCAATAAATTAAGTACCAGTGAAACATTGGGGTCGATGTAACTGACGTATCCCTTCCCCAAAAATTTCAGGCCTTGTGCCTTTAGTAGAAAGGATTATTATTACTGATATTTTAGATGACTCCTGTAGTGTCTGCTAATATGATTATTAACACATTTTAAATTCTGACTCTTCTCATATGCAATACATCCACATTATAAAATATCATACTTAAGACACACACACACATACACATACATACACACACACACACAAGCAGAGAAGCATATATATATATGCAGGATGATTTTGAATACAAGAAATACTATATAATGCAGATTTGAAAGATTGTTTACTTGGGGGCAGAAAATTTATTAGTTGAGAAAAATGTTGGAAATAGACCACAGCAGGTCATTGGAAATTAATAAATTGCCATAAGATTTATTTGAACACCTCTTTACTCACATCTTAACTTTGAATTTTTCTTTCCTTTTCTTTCTAATTTGTGCTGCAACTCTGAGAATATATTCCAGCAAATGAATCAATGTTCATTAAGAACTTCATCTCTCAAAATCAACATTTAGCTGAATATTTGCAAAGTATTTTGATCAAAATTAATGATTTAAATTACTGGCAAAACTGTCCAGTATTTCTGATTCTTAATTAATCAAGTGCCAAATGTGGCCTCAAAAGTGAATTGTTCCATCTCTTGGAACACTTATAAATTGGTTTCAATCCAGCAAGTAATTTAACTTTTTCGGTAAATAATTCTTAACCTGGCATTCATCTACTTCAATAAGAAAAAAGAAATCAATTAAATTATTTTCGGTCAACTTTCAAATTAGGAATAACTATTATATCTGTAAATCTATATATGGTAAAAATGGTGAAGCAGTTAAATTATTTGACTAAATACTGAAGTTGTTGTTTAACCCTGGCTTGTCCTGATCAAGAAGACTTATGATCACAGTCATTCTATGTGTGAACATTGTCTTTTTTGTATATCACCTACTGAATTATCCAGTGTAACTTTAAACTCTAAGGTGTGTTGGAGGATAATTTGGCAGCTATTTCTGACCAGCTATGTAGCTGCTAACTGGGATAAGTTTCAGAGCAAGATATCAAATTCTACATGCATCTGTTTAAGTAGCAAGAGAAATTTACCTGCTGTAGACTTATTATATAAACCATAGCAATACCCCAATTCTATGGAAACTTCTAACTTTTCAAATGAAAAATTTAGCATGCAAAATTACACTGAGGATTGCTCTCAAGATTCTAACAGCTGATCTCAACCACTTCTCAGCTTTTTTTTTTATTGTCTTCTCTTATGAGTGCCTCCCTTTCACAGCATGTATCAGTTTTTCAGAGAACATTCATTGTCCGTTCACATCATTTCTTTATACCAGTGTCTTCTCTTATGAGTGCCTCCCTTTCACAGCATGTATCAGTTTTTCAGAGAACATTCATTGTCCGTTCACATCATTTCTTTATACCAGTGTAACAATCACTCCTACCAATATTGGCTGATGATTGTAGTGCTTAGTCATCTTACAGATCAGAAATCATAAGATTTTCACCTCATTAAATATTGCTCTTGTTCAATAGCTCTTGTCAGATTCATTTGAGAAAATGTATAAGGGGTTATATGATCAGAGAAGCATAGAGGGTGTAGTAATTGTCTTTATTGTTTTCTGGAATAGTTCCTTAATTTTTATAACTTAAATAAGTGATCCCATCCTAAAAGACAATTTCAAATGACAGATTTTGCTGTAGTATTAATCAGGTTCAAAAGCAATGCTGAAGAGCCTTTGTTGGCTACTAAATATTTTGTGCAAATTGGAATTAGCTTTTAAGAGAGAGAGACTTAAGAATCATGGTAACTATACATAAAGCCATCTCTTTTTCTGTTAAGTCAGCATTTCTCCTCTCTGTCAAAGGCATTCTAATTATAAGGATACTTTTATATAACATCAGTTTAGTACCTTAAAGATTATATGTACAAATGTATGACTCTATTTTATACATGTTTTATACACTCTCTCTTAAACTCAGCTTGAAATGCTTCTCCTTTTCCTTATTTTTACACACACACTCACACACACATACACACACCACAGATATTACACACTCACACACCACACACATTACACACTCACACACACATATCCACACATTCACAGAACATTTGAATGCAAAAAGAAAACATTTGGAACTATTGTTGGAAAATATTGTGTCTGAAATTACTAGAAGTTATTAAAAAGAGTAACATGAGAGTTATAAGCAATATTTCCAAGAAAAATAGATTAAATATTTTTAAAAAATCCATTTAGAAAATTTTAAAAATGTAAACATTTAGTAATTTTATTAAAGTGACATTTAAGAAATAAGACATTTTCTGACATTGCATAAATCTATAAGATTACTTCACCATTTTATAAATTGCTTTCTTATTTTTTCTTCCAAAAATCAGATTAAACTTTAATAATCTTTCCGTTTATTGATGTACAAATTGCAAATTAAGCACAGAACATCTTATTGTACAAATCCCTCTTGCTAATTTTTAAAGAAACTTCCATTTTTTAATCAGCCAATAGCATATTAAATATTACTGGCAGCAAAGATCCCAAATGGAATATTTTTATTTTCCATGACAAAGGATTAGTAAAAGGTGGTTGATATCTTTAAACACGTGAAATTTAAGGCTATTAGTTGAAACTACTTACTAATATCTCACAAGTTCAAATTCTACCACAGTTATCAAGATGAAACTAAGAACCATTCTCATTTGTTACTTGAGTGGCATATAAAAAAGATTATCTGACTGAGCCAATGAGGGGCCATTCATTTTGCAAAAATTAGCAGCCAAATGGCCAGCAAATGATACCATATTATCTTGAAAAGAACAACATATTAGATAATGATGACTCTAGAATTCTATGAAAAGACAAGATCATCCAATTATTTATAAATTTTTCCAATCAACATATTTTTTTATTCTTTTACTTGTTTCAGTCATTTGACTGTAGCAATGCTGGAGTACCACCTTGAGGGGTTTTAGTCAAACAAATTGATCCCAGGACTTATTTTTAAAACCTTGTACTTACTCTATCAGTCTCTTTTGCTGAACCACTAAGTTACAAGGATGTAAACAAACCAACACTGGTTGTCAAGCAGTGATAGGGGAACAAACACAGACACAAAGACATACACGCATTGATATATATATATATATATACACACACACACACACACACACACATATATATATGTATGTATATACATATACATATACTGCATATACTGGCATATAATACGACTGGGTGTACAAGAAGACACCCCAGGATTTCTATTTAAAAAGTGAGTTTTGAGCTATACTTGCTGTATAAGACTACTCCAAGTTTTCGTGGAAAATAGATCGAGCAAGGAGGGTATGAGGTTCATAGCTAATGAGTTCAGATGAGCTGTAGCTTCCCCAGTGGCCTCTGAATCCTCTGGTTTTGTTTGTGTTTTAATAACATTTTAACTATATTTCAATCAGTAAACTTTGTATGCAACAATTCTGCAGACTTTGTTGTATAAGGCTAATCTAGTTCTCTTCAAAAAGTGGTTAAATATTGTAAATTACCTACTATAATACACTATGGTAAACACTACCATAGTAAAGTCACTTGAGCATCAGTTATTTTACAAGAACAAATATGGTGTCAAGTATACCATAATAACATAATTTACTTGAAATAGATTTACAGATTTACTTACAGTATATCATCATCATCATCATCATCATCATCATCATCGTTTAACGTCCGCTTTCCATGCTAGCATGGGTTGGACGATTTGACTGAGGACTGGTGAACCAGATGGCTACACCAGGCTCCAATCTGATTTGGCAGAGTTTCTACAGCTGGATGCCCTTCCTAACACCAGAAATGTTATAAAATACACTACAAGTATTTTCTTTAATTTGTAAATTTTATCTTACTTTACAAAACTGTTGGTTTTGAAACAGCATATCCCTTTTGATGCTGCTCACAGACCATGTCTACTACATACTTGTCCAGATTCAGCCAGGATGCAGTGCCACCTCTCATTGCACATTTTGTCCTGAGTATACTCCTTGATAAGTTTTTCTTTAATCTCCAAACTCTTACCATCTTCTTGGTATTCTCTCACAGCAGCACAGTTGTTGTGTGACTTGGTGTATGCTACCACTTTCAGCTTAAAACCAGCTTAATATTTATTTTGTTTATCACTTGGAGCCATGATGGGGGTTTTCAGTTATTGAAAATTAATGTTCACCCAGTGAGAGTACTGGTGCTTATGAGAGACTGACAACTTGAGCCTTTTCAAGAAATCCTGTCTGTAAATGTTTAAAAGTTAGCAGTAACTGTGATTGGTCTGACTAACATGAACTGGCCCATTACAGAAGGTACTGGTACATGCTGCTGATCTACAGTAACAGGTAGGTTAGTTACTGTAAACTACACTTGTCCTGAAGGCTCCCCAGCTGGCTGAGCACTGTATGAGAAAGTGCTCTAAGAAGACAGTGTAAAGAGAATGGACACTGAGTCGGGCTGAATTGGCTGATTGTTTACATTTTCTGTTCACTGGCTGTTACAAATAGTGACTGCTGTCTATCTGCTAAGTTTGCAGTGCTGCTATTTTAATATAATCCTACTATAAATCCAGCTTCTCAAACATACATGTAAGTATCAGTAGAAAATACTACGCAGTAGAACCATAGGATCTATGTAAGTGCTTTACACTGTTCCCCATTGACATTGGTGCTACTCTAAACCACAAGAAGTTAAGGTTCAGATTTTATACAGAGTATATAAAACGACTCCTAGTTATAGGGTTAATTATTTTAAAGTTCAAATTCCATCCTGTATGCCAGTATATATGGTGTATGTATATATATACATACACACACACAACAGGTTTCTTTCAGTTTCCATCTACCAAATCCAGTCACAAGGCTTTGGCCACCCTGGGGCTATAGTAGAAGACACTTGTCCAAAGTGCTATGCAATGGGACTGAACCCAAAACCTTGTGATTGGGAAGCAAGTTTCGTACCACACAGCTGACTATTATAGAATGATTTTACTTGGAGTTAACACATTAAATCCCATTCTACACAAAACCTAACTCTCAATGTCTAAATCGACACCACTGAAGTTAGCCACAATCTACCAATGTATAAGGCTGCAACCTCGTAAAAGTGGCATGTACTTTCTTAGCTTGCATTTATGATATGTAATTATTGTGGATGGGAGAACATGAAGCCACCTTTAAGAAAAGTAGAGTTAAGTATTAAGGCAGTAACTTTAAGCCATAAAACATGAAACATTGTAGAAACTAATGACAACTGAAGTGATACTGTCAAGTCTAAGAGTTAGTAATCATTTGGAAAATGGGAAATGCATTAAAAACAATATATAAACAAGATATGATTACAAGACTTTTGTATATAATAAACTTAAATGTCTACTTTTGCAATGTTTCAATTTAGATCACTAGATAATAACAGTTTTAAAAGTCTATAAAAAAAATGTCCAACTATTCTTCTAGATAAACAATACTTTGAATTGAGCGTACCTTTTTTCATTTAGCTGGGCAGTATAGCTTATAGAAATCTCTCAGTATTTTCAACTTCTCAACTTTAACACCACCCTATAAATGGATGATAAAACCTAAAATAATGCAAACCAGAAAATTCAGCTTTCTACTACATTAGTAGTATTTTATAATAATGGTAATTAAAAGTAATATAATATTTTTAATTAAGTCTTGCAGCAATAAAATGAATAGGCTATTAATGAACCTGATTGGATACGAATAATTTGCTTAGAACTAATGCAATTGCCAAGGTTTAACTTTATGACATTTGGGTTTAATGGTCCCAAACTTTAACGCCTTTATGTACCTATTTTGAAACAATTTAATTTCTAATAAGGTGGACATTGATATCAGTTAAATGTATAGTTCTATTAATTGACTTAGCTTTAAATGGGTCATTGAATGCTTTCACATAATCTCTTGATCTTCAGAAATATAATTGCCAAATCTCAGCCATCTTTAAAACTGGAGTAAATTGTGAAATCCCAGGAAACTGGTGATGGCCTGCTTCAATGATATTTAGTCAGTAGGGGAGAGTTCATAGAAGAGTTTGATAAGTTTAATTGCTGTCATGATGAGTGTAGAATCTAATATTTCAAACCCTATTCTTCATCTGAAAGTGAGGAAATTAAATGGAATCTTTAAAATAAGAAAGATATTTTAGTACTGAATTTTGGGACAGTATACAATAAAAACTGATTGACCATGAATAAAAACGTTGGTTGAATGCAGCAGTTAATCACCTATGTCTATTCAATAAGTTTGATAAGACCAGAGCTGACAACTATAATGACAATCATGACAGCAGCTACAATAACAGCAACAATGACAACAACCAATTTTAAGTACACTTAAACCTATTTGTTTGAAGATCTTAAAGAATCATGTTAAAATATAAATTGACATCATGAAAGTTCACAATAACAATAATACCAATAATACCTGTAAGTAATCAACAGTTGAGTCCCAATCCTGGTGGCACAATATGATAGAAAAGACATCAGCAGCTTTCTTAACTCAGGCTCTAAGTTCTTAGAAATGCAAGGAAACATTGGATAATGTACTTCTAGATAAAGTTTGTCAAACAAAAAAATGGAGAAATCATGGCTGGTATGTCTTTGTTCTGTTCTATCAGGGCTGATATGAGGCTAAATAACAACAATGGGAAAAACTAAGATCATGAGATTTAGAAGATAAGGACAAGGGAGATTAAGAATAAGTAAATAGAAAATTATTTGTTGATGGCAAACTTCAAATTAAGTTTCTTCTTCAAGAGGAAACAGTATAATTTCATTGATTACTATTTATTCGTCATCATCAAAACTACTTCATCAAGAACAATGATACCTATATTAGGGATAAAACCTTCTCTGGATTTGATAAGATTATTCTGATTATCTCAGAATGTTTATTAGTTCTAAAGGAATGAGAGGTTAATGTGGAAAGAAAGCATGAGACAGTATACTGCACTGTATTTAATCGAATCCTACCCCGAGTGTTACTTTTGCAAATTTCATTAAACAGAAACTATACTAAACTCCAGAAATACACCCAACACTCTTTCCCATCTCAGAGCTTGAAATACAGGAATAAATAGCTATAAATAAACATATTAATATATAAATAAGTAATTATAAACATATAAATTCAAAACAAAATTTAGCAAATTATAAAAAAAAACATTTTTTTTTTCTGTTTATATTTGTTTATCATCTACTGCTATGGAATTGGTATTTTGTTTCACCTTTCTCATATTTTCGATGGACATTTCTTTAGAATAATTTTATCCAATATCATTATCATGGGATTATACAAGTAATTGTATTTTTTCTTTTGCTTTATTATTATTTTTTTATTTTCTATTTGAAATTGTGTTTCCTAGGTTATATTCTGCAATAATTGCTTAACACAAAAAATATAATGAAATATAAAAATTTATTTTACCAAATGCAATAGAAAGAATGTTCTCACATCTTTGATAATTCTGAATAAAGTTAAATAGATAGAAGAGAAGGTGGGGACCAAGCATTCATGCATCTCCTTTGAGAAGGCAATAAGTAGTCAACTGAAGTGATAAAAAAATTGACTCCAACCAGTAGTTAATAGCTAAAAACAATTTGTATCGTTAATGTGTGAAAACAAAAATCCTGATGGCTTTTCAAGAAATATTTAACCTTCATGGGCTAAGTCACGATGGCTGTCAATAACTTCCAAAATGTTCAATAGAAGCAATGGTGATCAATGTTGACCTTTCAAACAAATTCTAATAAAGAAAACAAACTGATCGAAAGGCAATATTTAAAGTGGCTGTGGGAGAACATGTTGACTAATGATCAACTGAAAATAAAAATACAAGAGCAATGAATTCATTATTTTCTGAATAAGGGTTTAAACAGTCTGTAAAGAGACTGAATTGAAGATAGGGTAATGTACTGGAATATGAGTGCATGAGATACATGTTCAAATCTATTACAAGCATGTTTTTGTTTCCAGTCATAATTCTTATTACTTTTGTTTCAATATTTGCATAAATTGAAAGGCTTTCGAATTGCAGTTTTTTTTTATATACTGTTGCACGCAGTAGCAAAGAAAAGCATTTTAATCGACAATGTGAGAAACTGGTAGTAAAGTTTCTGGGACAGAGTATTATTTCTTTCAAAAGAACAAAACTTCAGATGAAAAGTGAGGATATAGATTTGTGTAAATTCAGATTAAAAAAAACAAAAAACAAAAACAAACAACTAAACAATATATGTGGAAAGGTTCCAATGCAGAACATAAACCAAGTTTAAAACTTTGTTTACTTAAAAGCTTACTACTACATAATATATGTTTTGAGAAAAGAACTGAAAGATAAATTAAATCAAAATTTTGTGTTTTTATTTTTAATTATGGATTTCTTTTGGCCTAATTTCTGATTATCTCAACGGTAATAGTTTATCCCAAGTGAAATTCTAGAGACAAGAAATGAAGTCACATCATGTAATTTGCAGAGTTACTTCTTTATGGCATTCTTCCATAAAACAGAGTTGATTATCAAATATTATATTGTTGTCGTTCCATTTCTTTGTTATGGTATGGCTGTGTGGTAAGAAGCTTGCATTCCAAGCACATGGTACCAGGTTCAGTCCAACTTTACAGCACTTTAGGCAAGTGTCATCTACAAAGTGACCAAAATTTTGTAGGCAGAAACTGAAAGAAGTTTATCATATGTATGTGTGTGTGTGTGTGCATGTGTGTGTGTGTGTGTGTGTGTAAATATGTGTGTGTGTGTGTATGTCTTTGTGTTTGACTTGCATCATAATTTTATAACCAGAACTGATTTGTTTGTGTCAACGTAACTTAAATGTTTTGTCAAAAGAATATGATAAAATAAATGCAAGGCTAAAGCAATAAGTACTTGGGTCAACTTGTTTTACTAAAACCTTCAAGGTAGTGTCCCAGTGAGGCAGCAGTGATGATGATGGTGGTGGTGGTGGTGGTGGTCAGGGATGATGGTGAGAGTAAGTGATGTGAAAGACAGTGGTGATGGTGGTGGAGGAGAAGGTGGCGAACTCAAAGGTATTGATGGTGATGGCATCAGATGTCTGAATGGTGTGTGTATGGCAGTTGTGGTGGCGATGGTGGTGGTACTGGTGATGGCAATGGTTGAAAACAATCAACAGAAAGAGTGAGAGAGAAAGAAAGAGGTTAGACAGAAAAAGAAATTGTACTGACCCCTGAATGGGAAGACAAAGACTGTTGTTTATCATGCAGCTTTCCAATAAGTTCCAAGTCAACATATGTCACTGTTTTGAGGAAAATTGTTCAATGCTTGAAAAATATAGTTCAAGTTTAATAAAATTTAATATGAAGTGTCATTGTTGGGCCCAAGGCTCAATGAAGAGCCCTCCACAGGAGCTAACTTAAAAATCACTTGATAGGACTAATATCACATATATTTGTCACCTTTTGGAACAAAAAATGGATTTCTCTCTTAAAAGTCATAATCTAGTAACAAAAATAAAAAATAATGATAATTTGTAAAAGAGAGAAATGAGATTGTGTTATCTAAATAAACTATTAACGATGAAAAGGAAATGAGTTGGTAATCTCTTCTTCCTTGTTTTCTTTTTCCTTGTCATCGCCTTCTTCTTCTTTTTCTTCTTCTTCTTCTCATGATTATTCTCATTATTACTATTATTATTGTTATTATTATTATTGTTGTTGTTGTTGCTGTTGTTGTTGTTGTTGTTGTTATGACTGAGTGAGAGAGCAGAGCATGCCATCAAAGTGACACTGGTGTAAAATATATGAAACCCAGTATACCCATCATGACTATCCGTCTGATAAGGGTACACAAGGCACATGCATCACAACCATATGTGCACAACATGGTGATCTCATATCAAGATAAACAGCACATGAACTTGCAGGTGGAACTGAGTTAGAATTTTCTTCAGGCTGATTACCCCATCCTACTCAAAAGGTCCCTGAATTAGAATTCTTTTTAGGATGTTGAATGAAACACCCATAGTTCCAAAGGTAGATTATCCAAACCTCCAAAAAATCTTTTCAGCACATGACTATGATGTTCCCCCACTACTTCTACTTGTGATCAGAGATGCACATTATTATTATTATTATTGCCTTTGCACAGCCGGAGATGTACTACAGTATCAGCTGTCCACTACCAGTGAACTAAAGTAACACCTCTTATTTTTTGAGCACCTTCCAGAGTATTTGAGCAGTTCCAAGCAGTGCTGCTTTCTGCAAGTGCTCCACCCCTATTGCAGCCCCTATTTGTTCCATGTACTTCTTGAGATTTTTGCTCACTGTTCCCAGGATTCTGATAATTATTGGTAATACTGCTACCTTTTTCATCGACCACAACGACTTAACTTCCCAAGCTAACCTGTCATATCCTTTGACTTTTCTTTCTTCCTTATCACATACCTTGTTGTCAGCTGGGCATGCTATATCTATGATCCAGCATAGTTTGCTTTCTTTCTCAATTAAGACTATGTCTGGCTTTCTATTCTCTGTCTTGGGGTTACACTGAATCATAAAATCCCTTAGGATCTTTGCATTTCTATTTTCGACAAAGCCTTCAGGTTTTTGGTCATACCAATTTTTTGCTCTGTCAAGTCCATACTTGTTGCAAAGCGTCCAATGGACAAGCCTGGCTATATTGCCGTGGTGTCTCTTATATTCCTTCTGGGCTAGTGGCGTACATTGGCTGGTAATATGGCATATGGTTTCACCGTTTTGTCCACAGGTTCTGCACTTATCACTTTCTGCTGTGTTGTCTATTCTGCATTTTATGTAGTTTGTTCTTAGTGCTTGCTCTTGGGCAGCACAGATTAGAGCCTCCATTTCTGATTTTAAGTCACTTTTAGTCATCCACAGCCATATTTTTTCCCTGTCTGTTTTATCTTCAACATCCCTATGAAATTGACCATGCATTCTTTTCTTTACCCACCTATTTTCAGTTACATTCGTTTTCAATTTCTTGCATAGTGCTTTATATTTACAATCTTTCATCCTACACAAGCCTTACCTTCCTACTTCTAATAATAGCGGTTCTGTGGCATTTTTTACATACCATGTTATGTTGTTTTCTGCTGCTCTAATGCAGTGTTCACATCCAATAAGTCCTCTTCCCCCTCTTTTTTTTGGTACATACAGTCTGTCTGTGTCACTTTTTGGGTGGAGTGACCCATATCTAGTTAGCAACTTCCTTGTCTTTCTGTCTAAGCTGTTCAGTTCATCTACTGTCCATGCAATTTACCCCTGCTCCATATCTAAGGAGTGAAACTGTCCAGGTGTTGATAGTTTGAATCTTATTCCGTCCATTTAATTTTGACTTAAGGATCAGTTTCAGTCTGCACAAGTACTTCACCTTAAATTTTTCTGTCATTTCTTTCTCCATCAATTTATCCATTTCTAAAATCCCCAAGTACTTATAGCCCGTCTCTTCTATCTGCATCATAACTTTCCCGAACAGTAACGTTAGCCCGTCCATACATCTGATTTTGCCTCTCTTCAAGACTAACACCACACTTTCTCAATCCAAACTCCATTCTGACATTAGCACTGAAGGTATACACCGTATCAATGAGGGAACTGACTTGGGCTTCATCTTTACCATAAAGTTTGAGGTCATCCATGAATAACAAATTGTTGACTTTTTGTTGGCGGCGTTTGAATACATACCTAGCTCTTGCTTTCCTCAGAATTAGTGTTAGTGGTATCAAGCACAGTACAAAGACCAGTGGGGACAGGCAATCCCCCTGGAAAATGCCCCTCCTAATTTCTACTGTCCCTAAACTTCTTCCATATGCTGTCAGGTCCATCCTTCAATTCGCCATACTTTTCCTAAGCAATCGCTCAACATTCGATGCAATACCAAATAGGTTCAAACACTCCATAATCCAGGAATGTGGGATCATATTGTATGTCTTACAATAGTCAATCCATGACATGGCTAAGTTACTTTTCCTCATCTTGCAATCTCTAAGTACAGTTTTGTCTATCAGGAGTTGATCCTTGGTACCTCTGCACTTATACTTAAAACCCTTCTGCTCATGTGGCAGGACTCCATTTCTTTTCCAGATGTTTGTACATTGACGCTGTGCATATTCCAGTCAATAACTTCCACATATGTGGCAAACAGGATATCGGCCTGTAATTGTCTACCGTATTGCCTTTTTTGATGTTTTTCAGGCACAGCTCTGTCCTACCCAATGTCAACCACTCTGGTGTTACTTGGTTGGCATTTAACAAGGTGTTAAGTTGTGCAGCTATTCATGCATGACATTCACCAAATCTTTTGATCCAGTAGCCTTGAATTCCATCTGATCCTGGAGCCCTCCAGTTGCCCACATTTTTGCTGATTTTCTTCACTTCCCTAACTGAAATTACTAGTTCTGCCTGTTTTGGACAGACTACTGCTTGTTTCAGTTCTTGCAACCATTCAGCGTCCTTCTTGTGCTCCTTGTCTTTGCTCCAGATGTCACTCCAAAACCTTTGACTTTCAATGTTATCTGGTATCAACTTTTCATCTGTACACTCTCCATTTATAGAATCTCTTCTGATCTACTCTGAATAACCTATTCTTGTGGTAACCCTTCATTCTTTGGTCATATCTTACCATCTTTGCTTTCTTTGCAATGAGGCACTGTTTCAGTTCCTCCATTACTACTTTCAGGCCCTTTCTTTCAATATTATACTTCTTTTTCAGTGCCCTGTATTTTTGTTCAGTTTTAAGCTCCCCTTTCTCTTTTCAGTCTAACACAGAGATTTCCTTCAAGAGCATGTCTAACCCTGCCTGGATTCTTCTTTTCCACCATGGATCTTTTCTTTTGTTACTCCCATTATGTTTCTTTTTCTTGACATCAACACCCACGTTTTCTGCTACAATAATACTTGCTGCCTTGATCAAATTATTTGTTTTTGTGATGTTGTTTGATCTGATATATTACATAATTTCATTGACATTTTTCGCTTCTTGGTTCAATTTCCATTGACCAACCTTTTTAAGGTTGCAAATAATGTCGCTATCATTCTCCTGTAGTCTTGCCTTTATTCTGTCGTAGATTGCCTTTTGTTCATCTGTCATGTCGCCATTAGTTTTATTGTCTTCTTTTAGATCATCTATATGTCTCTCATCAAGTAAGCTGCCAATGCTCCTTTCCTGTGCTATGGGATTACTCTTATTAATAAAAACACTGTATTTTCATTGTTATCTCTGTTGCTATTTTCCATGGCTCATCTTTTGATAGCTTTGAGCTCTACTTCTGTGAACCAACAATTTTTTCTTATTGCTCTAGGTTGATCATATAGTCTCTGTTCTGTGAGTTGAAACAATCCCTTTTCTCTCCAATTTGAGCCCCTCTAATTTGAAAACCATTTTTATCTACTGGGCTGCTCAAGTAGTAACACTCCATGACCACAGTGGTAAGGGCGGTGGTTGGGTCTCATATTTCTGTGCTATCACAATAGTAGTAGTTGTAGTATTATTGTAGTATTAGTAGTTTTTAGCATTAGCAGCTGCAGCATATTATTATATTTTTATTCTTATCATTATCACCATCACCACCACTACCATTGTTGGAGGAAATAGTTGGGTAGCAGTTTGGTGGATAGATCATATTCAACAGATTTATAAATAGTTTCGGCAGATGGTGGGGAGTTCAGCCAAAGAGACGAAAGAATCTTCGCACCATTTGGGTCAGCAGAGGTCAAATGTCTTTACTACTACCAGTGGCCACTGAGAGCGGTGCTTTGGAAAGAAGCAATTCAACCTGTTCTATTTGTAATTACTGGTAGAAAAAACAATAATAATATGTGTGTGTATATATATATATATATATATATATATATATATATATATATATATATGTATGTATATACATATAATTTAGAGAAAAATAAACACAATTAAAGAATTCATCCATGAAAATCCACAGTCATATATAGAAAAATTTAATAAGTAAATACACTAAAAAGACCTATAATAAAAATACAAAGCAATAAATATAAAAATAATAAAATATTTATTGCTTTGCATTTTTATTATAGGTCTTTTTAGTGTATTTACTTATTAAATTTTTCTATATGTGACTGTGGATTTTCATGGATGAATTCTTGAATTGTGTTTTTTTTTCTCTAAATTATATATTTATATATTATGTATTGCGAAATTTAATTTAATTTAATTTGGATGGATTAAATTAAATTGAATTTTTACCTGTAAATTTGGAATTTTATCCCTAATATTATTATCATAATTATATATATATATATATATATATATATATATATATATATACATACATGCATATATGTACACACACACACACATATACTGATATTCACCATTGTGTTGTTGCAATAAAAGGTGTGTTTACGTATTTGGGTAATATATTAAAGTTTTAAGTTTTCTTGAGATGTTCGTTTGTCTGTCCAGTTGGAGAATACAATAGGACTTTTGCAATGAAAAGGATGTTTACATTTTCGAATACTCAGGGAGAGTCAAAAAGAAAAGAAAACAAGTTGTTGATAGTAAAGTTTTAAGACTTTTGTATGACCGCACAGAGAGAAATGGTAGTGTTCTTAGAATAAAAAGGAGGATGATGTTTACAATTTCGAATACTCAAGAAGAGAGGAAAGGATAACTATTCACACAGTAGTTGCAGATATTTTTTTTTACAGAAAGCTGATCGTTTGTTTACTATTACTATTACTATTACTATTATTATTATTATGTTGTTATTTTTCTTCTTTCTTCAAATTTTCTTCCATTTCTCGCTGAGTGTTTTCTGTACACCTAGGGCAGAGAAACTCGTTGTATGCATTCCCAGTTTACACATGCAAATTCACAGGTAAAACATGTATTTAAAAAAAAAAAAAAAGAAAAAAATTCATGAATGGATGTTGTTTTCACAGCGATAATGCTCTTCTCAGTATATGAGTCGATCCAGTTAGCACAATTTTTTGCACTTCCTGCTAAGACTCTACATCCTGAGATTAGGTGGTCTATAGTTTCAATCGCATCGTTACAAAATCAGCATTTTGGGTCAGCTCCATTTTTAATCACATTGGCTTGGTAGTTCCGGGTTAATAAGCTTTGATCTTGAGCAACCAATATGAAACCTTCACTCTCTGCTTTTAGCCCTGAACTTCGTAACCACTGATGCGTGCATTTCTGGTCGACATCAGCTTGTTTGCTATGAGCCACATACTTGCCATGCAGAGGTTTCTGTTCCCATCTGCTAGCTATATTATTATTAGTGTTGCTGTTGTTATTTTTCTTGTTGTTATTCACTAATGCCATTTACATTTAGAATACATTAGAAGAATATACTAAATATGCTCCAGTACTTGACCAATTCTTCATTTTATTGACCATTAGTAGAATGAAAGGTAAAGTTTGCATTAGCAGGATTTAAACTCAGAATGAAAAAGTCATAACTAAATCTTCCAAGCATTCTGTCTGATGCTGTAACAGTTCTGTCAATCCTAAAAATAGTTTGTGAATTCAATTTATCAGAAGTGTTTGGACTCAGTTTACTATAATAAAATGACCATCAATAAGAGTAATACATATTTTTCATTTGCTCAAGTATGAAACCTTTTTGTTTTGTAATAAATTCTGATCAGTCTGATTGTTCATGTTTATATGGCTTTCTTTTGCAATATTTCTGACAATAGCTGATTAGAAAACTAGACAAATGTT
This sequence comes from Octopus bimaculoides, assembly GCF_046866305.1. Taxonomy (NCBI): domain Eukaryota; kingdom Metazoa; phylum Mollusca; class Cephalopoda; order Octopoda; family Octopodidae; genus Octopus; species Octopus bimaculoides. The sequence goes on from NC_142939.1 coordinate 34,255,721, forward strand.
TTGTTGAAGATTTATATATTCATGTCATGTTATGCATGCAGAGCTGTGCCCAAAGTAAGTCCTAAATCATCTTTGTGTCAGCAAATAAGAACAAAGACAAAATGAGTGCAAGGCAACACACTAATCTAACTGCACATTGATGATTGATGAGAAGTTTTATAGTCTACGATATTTGGTAGCCTACAATATTAATAGGAAAATTTAGAAAATTAGAAAAATTTTCCCAGCCTGAACAATTTATTCACTTCATAATGTAATGTTGGATATTAAGACATTGATGGTAAGCAGTGGCACATTCAGTAATTCAAACCAACAAAGGAGCCTCTGTCTGGTCATTTGGCTTGTTAGTAAGAACAGCCAAATGTCCATCATCACACTATACCATCTTAGAAAACAACAAATGTTTTGGGACTACTTTCCTATGGCAGGAATTTGTTTTATAGTGCTCCTTAATAGATTTTCACTACATCTCCTCTCAACAATCCTTGCCTAAATTTCTTCTTGCCCATAACTTTGCCCATGTATTCCTCTACTTCTTTCCATATTCATTTCCACATTCCTCAACTTCCTTCCATACTAATTTCCATCATTCCTCTCACTCAGTCACTTTCAGCTTTCCTCAGCTTCCAATCCAGTTATTTCTTTCTAGCTCACACATCAAATCATTCGCATTTGCATTTTCTTTAACTTTCTCTGCTACTCTACATGCATCACCTCCTTCCTCTTATAAATCATGAAATTTTCACATATTAAACATAAATCATTCCTTTTAGCTTCAGCAACACTACCATCCTCATTAACACATTACTTGG
>NC_142939.1:34261532-34274032 GCF_046866305.1 Octopus bimaculoides
CACTAAAGCAGGTTTTTTTTTCCTTCAAAGCTTGGTTGAAACGCTCTAATTGCTGACAGTAGACTTGAGCATTGATTGTTGCATTAGGTGGTAACAATTCAAAGCGAATTACTCCTTTGCAATCCTACCAGATAGAGAGAAGAACCTTTTTGTCCATGAAGTTCCCTTCTCGGTTGTGGTTCAGCTTTTTCCCTTTTACCAAGCCACTGTTTACAACATTTAGCATTTCGATAGAAGATCCATTTTTCATCACCAGTCACAAGTCTATCCAAAAAGGGTGAAATGAGTTCACAAGAATAGAGAGAACAGCAGATGTCAACTCAGGATTTGCAGTGCTTTCGGACAATTCATGAGGCACACATTTCCCAACTTTAGGAAGCTTTCCAAGTTGTTGAAGATGACGATGAACACTTGTATGGTTTGAACTAAGCTTTATTGCCAATTCGTCAACTGATAATGCAGGATTTTCTTCAAGTAATGCCTCAAGGAGCTTATCATCAAACCCAACTGTACGTCCTGTTCGATCTTCATCTGCAAGGCTGAAATCTCCATTTTTGAATTTTGCAAACCATCTTCTGCAAGTTCTTTTATTCAAGCATTCTTTCCCATAAACTGAGTGCAAGTTTCGAGTCGCTTCGGCTGCAGAGCTTCTTTTTTTGTACTCATAAAGCATTATGTGCCTCAAATGCTTTTTGGATACTTCCATGTTAGAAAGGGTTTTAATCAAAGGAATTTTAATTCTATTATTCTGTAAAGTAATATTTAATTAGTCTAAATGTACACAAATGCATAAAAATAATTTTTAATTCCATTAGACATTCTAAAATACTATTAAATTTCATTCAATTTTATAAAAGGTAAAATCGGACAGAACTTATGGGATGACTTGATATATGTATAAGTATATAAACATTGCAGATATTCAAAAAACTAATTCCATCACATGCCAGTGGGGAGAAACTAGAAGTAGTTGATAACTTCCACTACCTAGGTGACCAAGTCTGCAGTGGCGGTGGGTGCTCAGAGAGTGTTATCACTAGAATAAGAATAGCCTGGGCAAAGTTCAGAAAGCTCCTACCTCTACTGGTGACAAAGAGCCTCTCACTCAGAGTGAAAGGTAGATTATATGATGCATATGTGCAAACTGCCATGCTATATGGCAGTGAAACATGGGCCTTGACTGCTGAAGACTTGCATAAGCTCGAAAGAAATGAAGCTAGTATGATCCGCTGGATGTGTAATGTCAGTATTCCCACATGACAGTGTGTAAGTGCCCTGAGAGAAATGTTGTACATAAGAAGCATCAGATGTGGTGTGCAAGAAAGACAACTGTGTTAGTATGGTCATATGCTGTATATGGATGAGGAGAGCTGTGTGAAGAAACGTCACTCCCTAACGGTGGAATGAACCCGTGGAAGAAGGAGACCCAGGAAGACATGCCATAAGGTGGTGAAGCATGACCTTCAAACGTTGGGCCACACACAGACCAAGACCTCTGGAGATATGCTGTGACCAAGATCTCTGGAGACCAAGATCTCTGCAGACATGCTGTGACTGAGAAGAACCAGCAAGTAAAGTGAGATCACAGCCATAGCCTACACCAGTGTCACATAACCAGCCCACTAAAAAACGTACCTTGGATCATCGGGCAACATGTCATGCTTGAGGAGACCTATTGAGTCAAAATCAAAATCAAAATCAACTCAAATCACAATCAAATGGAAATTGTACTTGTGGCCAATGCCAGTGCTGCCTGACTGGTGCCCACGCTGGTGGCACACAATAAGCGCCATTCATGTGTGTCATTGCCAATGCCACCTAACTGGCTCCTCATGCCAGTGGCATGTAAAAAGCACCATCTGAACATGGTCGATGCCAGCTCCCTCACCCTGACTGGCTCCTGTGCTATTGGCATGTAAAAAGTATGATCCGAACATGGCCAATGCCTGTGCTGTCTGACTGGCTCCCATGCCGGTCGCACATAAAAAGCACCCACTACACTCTCTGAGTGGTGGGCATTGGGAAGGGCATCCAGCTGTAGAAACATTGCCAGATCAGATTAGAGCCTGGTGCAGCCTCCTGGTTTGCCAGTCCCTAGTCAAACAGTCCAATCCATGCCAGCCTGCAAAATGGATGTTAAACGATGATGATGATGATGATGATGATGATGAAAAATGTGTGCATGTGTGTGTTTGTCACAAATAAAGTAAAATAAAAATCAATGAAACAACTATAAGAGGAGTAGGAGCATGCAAGCAATCACTATAAATTTTTGTTCAAAACAACAAGCATGGCATCAGAAGAATCATGCGAGGCTATAATAATTACAGAAGTAGCCTCAGATGCTGCCAAAAACAAACAAGTAGGAACTTCTGTTAAAAATATTTAACAAGGATACACAGGGTTAACAGAGCGGTTTTGTGAGCTAGTCACAGAGCTCAGAGACAGCATCTGACTACTTTACATTTAAGAGACTACAAGCTGAGAATCTGCCTTCCTAGAACCGCCAATATCTTAACAATAATAACGTAGCAAAGAGAAAGTATCAACATAGTTTCATAAGGATAGAATTGATGCTGCAAAGACTCACATGGTTGTAAAGATCCATTCTTAATCAACTGAACCATAATGGAAGGCTGCAGAAGGATGTGTAAAGCATGGATTCACAAACAGAAGGTGTTTTAATAAAATAAATGGCAATCTTTTGAGGTGGGAGTAAATTTGAAAGAAATATATTTCCAAATGAAAAGAAAAAAAAATTGTAAACAAGATATGCTAAATGATGGTAGCAGTTCAGACACACATAACCGGTCATTTTAGAAAAAACAATTTCAAACAGAAGTAGAAAAATAGATGATATTAATTTTATATATTTAATTTCTTGCATGCATATACATGTATACATATATACTTATATATATATTGAGGGGATAATTGTAATTCTGGCTATTGCCTCATTAGTACAGCATGCAGGATTCTGGTGACAGTAGCATTCAAAATTAATAGGAGATTCATAAGACTTCGATTGATATTACAGTGAGCAATACACAACTATAAGGTAAGAACCAGAAGGCTTAATATAAACCCAGCAGAGTGAGTAATGTACGGGGTGGGGTGGAGATAGATATGTTTATAAATACTTTGCTATTAGCAATGGAAATAGCATCAGCTCAAAATAGCAATCTGCATAGAATATTTAAAGCAGACATTCATTGAAAGTTTGCTAAACTGTGGTATTCATATTGAGAAAACATCTCTAATAAAAGTACAGTTAAAATCACAGAAATATATCAGCAGCAGATGAAATTCTCCCTGTAGTGTAAGTGGCATTACTAAATACATGTTTCTACATTTTTGAGCTTTGTCAGTAGCAGGTGTACTCTGGTACCACCACATGATAAAAGACAACCAGTTGCTACTGATATAGCGAAACAGTGACTGGAGATACAAAGACAACACTGTTTTCAATAGAGTTTTTATCACTGTATCTGATTGTTTACATACTTCAAAAGTGTGTGTGTGTGTGTGTGTGTGTGTGTGTGTGTGTGTGTGTGTGTGTGTGTGCGTATGTGTGTGTGTGAATGTGCATGTGTATGTATGTATGCATGTATATATGTATATTAACTCTATTGTTATGAAACAATCAGCATTTTTGATGACTCAGGTATGTTAGTAAGTATATATTACAATGTATAAGATAAAAAAGGTAAATAATTATAAAGACAAATATAAAGAGAGTTACTATAATTATAATAATTACCATACAAAATAAAAATTATAATTATAATTTAAATTTAAATTCAAAAACTATTCGTAAAAAACAAAAATCAAGGAATAAAAATTAAAATATGTAACGAGAGCAACAGACAATGAAGGTGAAAAATTTGCCAGTAACATGAACAAAATGGTAAAATAAAATGATGAATAAATATGAAGAAAAAAAGGTAAATATGATATCACTTCAGAAATCATAGTTAACAGGCATGATTCAAATACTACATATTGTGTGAGGAGTAGACAGAGTGGAATAATCGAGGAATAAATTAAATAATAGAGATTCCAGCTATATATATATGTGTATGTGTGCGTGTGTGTATGCACTAACGTGTGTGCATGTATGTGTGTGTGAGTACACCTGCATGCTTGTGTGTGTGTTACTTGTACTTTTGCAGCAGTAGATGGGTTTTTTTTTTTATTTCCTTGATAGTTTCCCTGATAATTTCACAACATGAGGTAAAAAATAAAGAACAACTTGTTTCCAGTGCATGTTCATATTAGCGATCAGATTACCTATTTCTGCAACAGTTGATCTTGTTCACTTTCACTCAGAGCCAATAAATATATATCTTATTTTATATTTTTGTATTTTTTTTCTCATATAATTTTCTTTCCTACATTTGATGTCTGCCTGACTAAACAAACTTTTCTTCTCCATTTCGTATTCAAATTTTTTATGACAGCTTAAATAATCTTTATCTGAAAAAATATCTGTCTCTTAATGTGCTTTCATTGAATTAAACTGTTGCAAGCAACCATGTCAAACATGCCCTTATGGCATTTCCATTGTAGGAATGGCCTTATGAGGCTACGTATAGGTTATTACAGCCTTATGCATGTGTAGAGATGTGTTTGTATGTATGAGTATGTCTGTATGTAAACAGGGAACAGTTTGATGCCTTTTTATTAAGGATTTTCCATATTTCCTAATTAGTTCTTGATATTTACTTTGGAACATTAGGCTTTCTATGCCCATTAGCCCATTAACATTTTGTTACCTTCACAATTATATTATAAGAATAAAATGATGATAATAATGGTTCATTACTTCTGTATTTTGTGTTAGGTCACATAGTAGCATAGACATACCACTGTAACACATCAAATCCTCAATACCGTATTTAAAAATTATTCTAGGGTAAGTTGTAGATTTTGTGATTTATCTTTCTGTACATTTTATATTTGTGCTGATATTTTTATTATTTTATCATTAGTAAAGCTTCCATGTGGAATTCTATATGAAATTGCTGTGCTGGCAACTAACGTTTTCAATCTAAAATAATTTGTGTACTGTATTATTATGAGCTGCATTAATTGCTTCTTGTTAATGCATGGTCAATGTATGAAAAGGCAACGTAAATCCTCATCGACATGAATCCATAAACTAGTAAACTATAAAACTTACGTAAGACAACTAATGCATAGTACAAATTTCTAAGTAAACATGAAAGTTGCAAACTTTATTCCTCAGACTGTTATATTATACTTCTTATTATTTAACTGAATTTATAAAAAGGAACAATCATAACAGTTTATTGTTCAGTACATCAAATAAACATTTTGCTTCAAAACAGAGATAGTTTGTTTAACAAACATCAGGAGTGGATCATATCATGATGGTTTCATTTCATGAAATGATCCTAGATATTTGAAAAAGTGATAACATATAGGGAAATATATGAGTAAGGTGGATGCAGTAAAATATTTAACTTATTTCTTATAATATTCAAAGAGCAATTTATCAAGTGTGAGATTAGTGTTGCTCCAATTTACTCAGCTGCAAATATATAACCTTCAAAAGCTACAACAATGCAAGGAAATACATTGTGAGGACAGAACTTAAAGAAGTGCTGATCTCTAGTTGTGGAGGAAATCTGTGGAAGAGATAGACTTAGCAAGACGTCAGATGAAGTGGTAAAAAAGGATCTTCAGATACTAGACCATACTGAGGAGATAACAAGGGACTGGGAACTGTGGTGATTTGAGGGACTGGGAGATAACAAAAGACTGGGAGATGTGGCTATACTTTGCAAGATACGTCAAGCTAAGTAAAATTTGCTGCCATCCATACATACAGGCATATCCTTTATGGCCATGCCCCAACTCCCTCTCCCAGATGAGAGGTCTTTGTCTTGCATGTGCTGGTGCCATGTAATATGCACTCACTTTGGTCCCTTGTAAAATGCACTCATGCCAGTGTCATGTAGATGCACCCATGTCAGGAGGTAAATATAACCCAGCACACTCTGTAAAGTGGTTGGTGTTAGGAAGAGCATCAAGCTGCAGAAACCATGCCTTAACAGACAGTTAAAGCCTGGACAGCTCTCTGGCTGATCAGTCCCTGTCAAACTGTCCAACTCATGTTAGCATGAAAAACAGACGTTAAACGATGATGATGATAATGACATGCACACACACACACACACACACACACATATATATATATATATATATATATATATATATATATATATATATATGTATATATATATATATATATAAATATATATACTCTCACACACACACACACACACACACACAATAGTGCCCATGGCATGATAAAAAACCCACAATACAACAACACACTGTAAAATAGTTGCAAAAGAAAACTTGCCAAAGCATGATGTAGCCCTTGGACTTATCAGATCCTTGTCGAAACATCCAACCCTTGCCTTGCACCTTACCCTACTGAATCTTATAAAGAGCTTCTTTCAGCATGGAACATGGACTTTAAATGATAGCGATGTTGATCACTCTCTCTCTCTCTCTCTCTCTCTCTGTATATATATATATATATATACATACATGCACACACACACACACACACACACACACACACACACACACACACACACACACACACACACACACATATACACAGATATATATATACACATATATATACACATACATATATATATGCAATTTGAGTTTCTGCCAGGGAGAAGCACCACTAATGCTATATTTCTGGTAAGACAGTTTCAGGAGAAATTCTTAGCTAAAGATAAAACTCTGTACTTGGCTTTCGTCAACACGGAGAAGGCTTTGAGAAAGTCCCATGATCCCTTATCTAGTGGTCAATGTGGAAACTAGGAATAGATGAGTGGTTGGTGAGATCTGTACAAGCCATGTACAGGGATGCTGTCAGCAAGGTGAGGGTTGGTAATTAGTATAGTGAGGAATTCCAGGTAGAATTAAGGGGTTCATCAATGATCAGTCATCAGCCCCCTCCTATTAATCATATTTCTCCAGGCAATAAAAAAGGAATTCCAGACAGGATGCCCCTCTATGCTGATGACCTTGCTCTAATAGCTGAGTCACTACCAGAACTAGAGAAGAAATTTCAGGCGTGGAAGCAAGGTCTTGAATCGAAGGGCTTTAGAATCAATCTAGCAAAAGTCTAAGTCTTAGTAACTAGGGAGGCAGACAAATCACAAATCCCTTCAGGTAAATGGCCCTGCTCAATCTGTTGAAAAGGCATAGAAACTCCATAATATGTACCCGGTGTAAGCTATGGACACATAGGAGGTGCAACAATATCAAAGGAATGTTAACTGGGAAGGTAGTTTTTGTGTGTGACAGATGCACAGGAGCAATAAACACTGAAGATGTACATAAAACATTCCATTGCATGCAAGGGAGAAAAACTAGAATTAGTTTATAGCTTCTATTACCTAGGTGACCAAATCAGTAGCAGGAATGGATGCTCTGAAAGCGTAGCTGCTAGACTAAGAATAGCCTGGGCAAAGTTCAGAGAGCTCCTTCTTGTACTGGTAACAAATGGCCTCATGCTGAGATGATGCCTAAGTGTGAACAGCCATGCTACACAGCAGTGAAACATGGGCTGTGACTGCTGAGGGCATTCATAGGCTTGAAAGAAATGAAGCTAGTATGCTCCGCTGGATGTGTAATGTCAGTGTGCACACACAACAGAGTGTAAGTGTCCTGAGAGATAACTTTTGACCTCTGTGCATCAGATGTGGTGTGCAAGAGAGATCACTGTGTTGGTATAATCATGTGTTGCATAAGGATGGGGACAACTATGTGAAGAAGTGTCACACCTTAACAGTCGAGGGAATCTATGGAAGAGGTAGACCCAGGAAGACATGGGGTGAGATCGGAAAGCATTACCTACAAACATTGGGTCCCACAAAGGCAATGGAGATATGATGTGCTTGAAAAGACCTGCCAAGCCAAGTGAGATCGCAGCCGTGGCTGATGTGAGTGTCACATAACTGGCCTGTTTAAAAGTATCCCTTCAATCATCGGGCAATATGCTATGCTTGAGAAGACTTGTTGCACCAAGTGAAACTGTAGTTGTGGCTAATGCCAGTGCCACCCGACTGGCACCTGTGCCACTGGCATGTAAAAAGCACCATCTGAGCATGGTCGATGCCAGTTCTACCTGACTGGCTCCTGTACCAGTAGCATGTAAAAAGCACCCACTACACTCTTGGAGTGGTTAGCGTTAGGAAGAGCATCCAGCTTTAGAAACCTTGCCAGATCAGATTGGAGCCTCGTACAGCCACCTGGCTTGCCAGTCCACAGATCATCCAGTCCATGCCAACATGTAGAGTGGACATTAAACGATGATGATATACACACACACACACACATATATAAGTAATGTCATTTGCTGTGTCAAAGTGGATGTTCCGTGTTACTCCTAGTTTAACCCCAGCCACATTGTCCACCAGCTGATTATAGGTGTGACACTGCAACCTCTATATACAATATATATTGCCAGTAGGAGGGGCAGAACCCTACCATCATCTAGCAGACACGGGATCACAAGACTGACTCAGTCTCGAGCTGCTTGTCATGAGTCCTTAGTCATGAGTACCTGGCCACCAGAGTGATAGCCAGAGTTTGCCCCCACTAGCAATATATTGTGAACATATGTATGTATGTATGTATGTATGTATGTATATATATGTATATATATATATATATATATATATATATATATATATATATATATATATATATATATATATATATATATATATATATATATATATATATATATATATATATATATCATCATCATCATCATCGTTTAATGTCCGCTTTCCATGCTAGCATGGGTTGGATGATTTGACTGAGGATTGGCAAACCAGATGGCTGCATCAGGCTCCAATCGTATCTGGCAGAGTTTCTACAGCTGGATGCCCTTCCTAATGCCAACCACTTCGAGACTGTAGTGGGTGCTTTTACGTGCCACCGGCATAAGGGCCAGTCTGGTGGTACTGGCAATGGCCATGCTCAAAATGTGTTTTTACATGCTACCTGCATTGAAACTGGCTTATGCTTATTGTCCGATCCGCATATACTGCATTAATATTCTTCACACTTTCCGTTGCATTGTTACCTTTATTGAATTCATAAAGTAAAATATGCTGAATATACTCCTTTGTCACTTTCATTATAGCTTTGAAAAAATAACTGTTAAAATCGAACTGCACTCTTCAAAACTTGCTCTAAGAATAAGTACATGGTAAAATTACTACCTACATTTATAGTAAGTTGATGCAGGTAGTTTATCCTGTCTCCCACGTTCATGCCATTGAAAAAAAAACATTATTTAAGGGATGACCCAATATATATCTATATATCTATATCTATCAATCTATCTATCTATCTATCTATCTATCTATCTATATATGTACATATATCTTTCCGTCCTTGTTTCCGTATATATTCGCTGCTTTCTTCCAAGGAATCTAATGCTCTTAGCTTAGTTTTTCCTTGGGGTTGGCCAGATTGGAGCAATCTCGAGTATAACCAGATGAAATTGCAAGTATAATCTAGAACTCGACTGAGGAAAGAAAACTCCGAATAACCTGTCCTTGTTTACTTTGTATCGTCTAGATGGATGTTTTGTTGTCCCTTTCTTGTATCACCTAACTGTCTGGATGTTTTGCATTCTTGTCCCATTTTCTATTGATATATATATATATATATATATATATATAGTTGTAGGGAAAACAACCAAGGTTCATGAACTCATCGATGAAAATCCATTGTCACTGTGAAACTTAATTTAATTTTAATTTTTAATAAATTGATTTCAATTGAGTTTTTACCTGTAATTTTGGATTTTTATCCCTAATATTATTATTATTATTATTATTATTATTATTATTATTATTATTATTATTATTATTATTATTATTATTATATATATATATACATATATATATATATATATATATATATATATATATATATATGTGTGTGTGTGTGTGTGTGTGTGTGTGTATATACATATATTATATGATGGAATTTCCTGTTAAAGATGATCTATGAGTATTCAGTTTTTGTTGAATAATCTGCCTAAATGATTTGTTTATAGAGTTCAAATGTATGTGTTCTACTTTAGTTCACTCCTCTCATCAAATGGATATTGCTTCTACAAGAGTACAAGTGTGATATGCATCAAATGCCGATGTGATTACAGAGCAATGTGAAATGTAGTGTTATGCTCAAAAACACAACACATTGCCTGATCCAGGAATCGAATCCATGATCTAGTGATCTTGAGTGGAATGCCCTAACCACTAAGCCATACATTTTCACACACACACATATACATATATAGAGAGAGAGACACACGCTCACTCTCATATACATACACTCACATATACACACTCACACACAAATTTTCCTCATCACATTGAACACTTTTACTTTCACCAAATATTTAAATTGCTAACTTAATTACAGATATTAGGAACTATAGAGATCAACACAGTTTGCTCTGAAAGGTTATGTGATCAGTAAAATGGAGATTAAAATATCATGAGAGGAAATCCAATCTCCTAGTTGACTAGATTTAACATCACGTTTGTTGGCCATGTATTCAATTGGTCATACATTTAAACAGACAGCATTCAGAGTGCCTATAGAAGTGTAGCAGACGTAATTCCGGCTTGGTCTTCGAAGCAAAATCACACACATGTGCACATGCATACACACACACACACATGCACACACACATACACACACACACACATGCACATGAGATATAAATACATACATACAAACACACATTGACACACACACATAGCCATTTATATAGTTATCTATATTTTCAGAATATTTCTCCATATTATGCTTCAGTAATATATAACAAATCGAACAGCTGAATCTCCATATGGTCTATGGTCTCAGGAAATAATGTATTATATCTAAGTGACATAAACAATGGAGAGAAATGATCATTGATCACTAAACCAGAAATCCTTAGCCTAGAACAATATTAGTAATGATTAAGTTGCATGAAAAAAATGTTGACAGAGAAACAATTTAAGTATTTATAAGAGACATTAGTCACTCTAAGATAAAATCTTTATCCATCTTACAAATATATTTTCAGTTAAACATATTTTATGTACTTAAATTGGGTAATCTTTAGATGTTATTACTGATTGGTAGCAGCTTAATTCCTTTCCATTCCCCATAAAAATGTAAAAAATAAAGTGTTCTCTTCAGTGAGATATAATACAACCTATTAACAATAGTCACATCTTTGTAACTTCTTATCCTTTTACTTGTAAAAGTTCACGTAGTAGATGTTAATCCGTACCATGCAATTGTTAGATTTTTGCAAAGACTAAGAAGATATTGTAAATTGCAGAGACTTTGCAACCTTGTACCTCCCCCTACTAAAACTTCTAAAGTGGATGAATTACCAGAAAATACAAGATAGTTCTTTTGATGAATGTATGTTTCATAATTCTTCCCTTAATATTGGTTTCAAATTTTAGCTCAAGGCCAACCGTTTTTTGGTGGGAGAGTTAAACCAACTCCAGTGTTCAGCTGGTACCTATTTTATTGACCCTAAAAGGATGAAAAGCAAACTCAACCCCAGTCGAATTTGAACTCAGAATGCAAAGATGGATAAAATACTGTAAAATACTGCTTAGCATTTTGCCTGACAAACTAATGGTTCTGCCAGCTCACCACCCCAATTCTTCTCTTAATATTGATGTTAGCCACAACTTGACATTAGAAGTCCTAGAGCAGCTGATAATGTTTTATGTGAAAACCAACATATTGTTGTGTTTTTAATGCTTACATTCTGAAACTTTGAAGAACATAATGAAATATGAAATTCACCATGTGCATACGTATATATATATATATATATATATATATATATATATATATATATATATATATATATATATATATATATATATATATATATATATATATATATATATATATATATATATATATATATATATATATATATATATATATATATATATATATACATATATATGAATGTGGATGTAATGTTTTAAATATATTCAACAATCAACAAGAAAGACAGCAGACATAAATTTCAGAATTAAGTTTTAGAAGTACTTTTTGTCTACATAATACTTGTAACAATTTATAAAAACAATACTTTACACAAGATTTTTTGATCATTCCAACATAGAAAATTTTCCATTCTTATACATTAATAATTAGTTTTTGGCCGTCACATGCTCTAACAAAAATTCTTTGAAAATTTGAAGTGCATCTAGTCTAATACATGATTGCTTTTCTCCTTTTCTCTCTGGTAAAGTAATTTTGTTCTTGACCTATTTGTTGTTTCTACATTTAGTAGTTGATGGAGATAACAGTGGGACTTCACTTCTGTCATACTTCAAAACTGTAAATTCAAGACAATTTAATTCTCCCTTCTCCCCCTCCTCCTCCTCATCTTC
>NC_142939.1:34431532-34456532 GCF_046866305.1 Octopus bimaculoides
GCATGTATTGTCATAGGTCAAATAGTGGCAAAAGAGTAATCATACCATCAAACATTCATAGGAGGTCCACGATGGGTGCAGAAATTGTACCAAGGTTCAATGGTAATTGTTTAACTGTTAGGAAAACCAAATTTATTCATCACTTTCGGGTGTGATCCCCAATGGAAAGAAATCACAAGATGAAATTAATCCAGGACAAACACTGACTGACAGACCAGATTTAACTGACAAAGTATTTAATATGAAACCATGATATTTTGGAAGAGAACGTTGTGGAAAGTTTGCAGGATGCATGGGGATGATAGAGTTTCAAATGCATGGACTACCTCATTGTCATATTAGATCCGAACATAAAACTGTTTGTTGATGCAGAACTTCCAAATCTACTAGCACAACTGATTTTATTTCAACGTGTCGCCAAAAGCATGCTACATGGTCTGTGTTGGAGAGATAAACCCAATGCAACATGCATGGTTGATGGGAGATGTAAAAAACATTTCCCTAATGCAATAATAAATCTCTGAGTGAGATATAAGCAGTAGCAGCCCGACATTGTTAAGTATATTTGCCACTTAAATGTGGCTGGGGCTACAAGCTAGAGTAACATTGACCCTTAATGGTTAGCCACATTTAGGTGGCAAATATACTTCACAATTTCCCTAAAGATTTTCAGGAAAATACATTACGCATTTATAAGAGCTCTCCATTTTACTCATGTTGAAATAATGATTCTACATTTACAAAGTCGAATGTCAAATTAGATAATTGTTCAGTAGTACTATATTCATCCCCACGGCCATCTTTTTAGTCAAATATCGAGACCATTGTAATACAGAGATATGTGCATCTGTAAAATCAGTTAAGTATATTAACAAATAGGTCATGATCAGGTGACATCAATATTAGTTATTAGTGGACAAACCAATGTACAACAAACAGAAACACACAAAGATGAAAATTATGATAATAGTCAATATGTATCCTCATCAGAGGCAATCTGGAGGATTTGGGATTCCATGGTTGATATCATTTAGTCCAACAGCTTACAATTCATTTATCCCAACAGCAATATCATTAAAATGATGATGATGATGTTATCCACACACATAATAAGTCCACCCTCACTAAATATACATGGTCACATAGTTGAGCGATTTGCTTCACAACCACATGGTTTCAGGCTCAGTCTGGCTGCATGCCACCTTGGGAAAGTGGCATCTATTATAGCCATGATCTGCCCAAAGGCTTGTGAGTGAATTGATGAGTGGAAGTAATTATGTACACACACAACATACACACACAAATATATAACACACACAACATACACACGCACCCAACATACACACACATATATATTATTTCAGTTCTTTTTAGTTTTACATAGATGCATACACACAAACATAAATATTGCATATATACAAGTGTATGTGAATAGGTATATGTATATATTAGCATGAAGATATGTAAATAAACCGATTTCCACACACACAACTATAAACTGAAAGCATAGTCATGTGTTTCTGTTCTAAATCAATAACATTGCACTTTCTTATAGATCTTAATAACTCTAATTGTTATCTTCTGATCTTAACCAATGTAATGAACATGTTAACATCTTGGAAGAGATTGCGCTGATTCATGTTTTGTGCATGATTCAATATATATCGTTGAAATAATTATGTTTTCTAAAGTCTGAACCGAAATGTACAGCTCCTAAATTAATTGTCCAAACATTAAAATATCTCAATGGATGGCTACAAAATTCTATGGAATATTATAAAAACAGTAGAATTTACTTTACTTAGAATAAATTTAACATGACAAAGATTTTGGATGCCAAAAACTTCAAGTGCTCAAATTGTTAGGAGGCTGTATTTCTGTACACATGTTTGAGAGTTTTGTGTCCTGTCTTTTAGTTTTATATCGAAGCTGCAGGAATTCAGAATAGCAATCATCATTATCATTATCATTATCATCATGTTCATCATCATCATTTTAATATTTGCTATACTGTGCCTTCAGGTCATACAATGTCTGAAAAATAGAAAGGATAATCACAGCTGTAACAATTTTGATCTTATGTCTGATCAATCAAACAAAACCTGCAGCTAAGCAGCACCACACAAACACACACACACACACACACACACACATATATATGTTCAATTTTTTTTTTGTTAACAGTATCAGTTTAGTGAGCATATATCATAACAATTTTGTATCACACTGCTAAAATCTACATTTAGTGTCCATATGTCACCATAATCTTCCACACTCTGTGCCCATGCCCCATTATAATACGATATTCCATATTTAGTGTCCCTATTTCACCTCAATGCAGCATCAGTCGTTTTGTGCATGACTTCTTTGTCAAATTGTAAGCAATGTAAGAGCACCCTTGATTTTTTTCCTATTTTTATCTCTGCTACAATTCCTTCCTCACAATTGCCTTTAGAACCATTTATGTCATTTAAGTAACAGAAACTTAGATTTTCTTTTCTATCTTATAATCAAGCAAGAAGTGAAGTCTCTGTCAAACTGTTGCCATCAATGCTGCTGATATTCAGTTTGAATCTCTGTACATAGATATCTGAGGCAGGGGATGAATGTGACCAGGTAGAAACTTTGAGAGTGACTGAAGATTTTCGCACCAATTGTTGTTATTGTTGTTTAGGCTCCAGGTTGATCCTAATCAAGCAGATCTATAATCAATACTATCTGTCCCTACTACAAACATTCAACTTTTTTGTAAATCTAAAACTACATTATCCCATGTCCCCTTTCTTTCTAATGAGAAAATGTGGTATTTAAAGCAAAATCACCTCTTGTTTTTGCTGGATAAGTGACTGCATAGTTTTCCAGACCTTTGCCTCTTCAAATATGGCCATAATAGACAAGCTTTTACTTTTACAGTTGTTGTCTTTCACCTACTTGTAACACCTATTCATTTGTCTGCTGATCCTTGTAAGAGACTCATAACATTCTCCTCTCCACTCACATTTCAAACACATTGATTGTTCTCTTCACATTTGCTCAGAGACCATGCTTCTGACTCTCACCCTCACTACGTACTCTAAAGAGTACATACTTTGTAGGATGTCAGTCACATTTCAATGAGTTTTCTGACTTTGATGAGAAATTTTAGCCTTTAATCTAGGCCACACTAAATTTTGTGTGATGGCTATAGAAAGTCATTATAAATTACAAGATGAAGCTTGTAATCAAGCTTTCTAGCCATCTAAGCAACTGTTGATTTAATTTCATGAATTACATTTGGAGCTAATTTCTCCAATGTACATAACAAATCTAAAGTTATAAATTTATAACATTCTTAGGCAGACAATACTGTATCTTTTTCAAACTTATTGATTGCTCTAATTACAGAGTGTTATGTTCGCATGTGTTCTTTTACTATATGTTAAGTGCAACTACTTACATATTGCTGAGATTTTACATACTTTCTTCCGAAAGCCTTTACTTTTGCTACACCAATATTTAACCCCTTTCATTGAAATAAATTTGCACTCTTTCTGCAGTTGTTTGACAGATTTTAGAATGGGAACCATATTAACAGAATATTAAAGTTTCCTATGACATTTATTTCTAAGCTCCTTACTAATTTACTTCACAGTTTTAAAAAGAGAAAGGACTTTTATGAACACCAAAGTCGATCACTAAATTCTTTACCCAACTCACTGCTAATTCATCATGCACAAGACCATTTTGATAGATTGAACAACACTGGCAATACAGACTGTGGGATCCCATCAAGGACTTTTTTTTTTCATAATGATATATATGCTTCCTCTGTCTCTAGTAGCAGTCTGCAATGAACCTCCTAACAATGTAGTTGGTAGTCAACAAAAATAACTCTGTATATTATTATAGCAATTTATACAGATATTTCTAAACTTCTATGCCCTGTAGTAGTCTAGTTTACAAATATACTTCTATCCATTCTAATAGTCTACAAGGATATCTATACAGAGGTCATTAGATATAACATTCATCAGCGTGTCAAAATTAATCAAGTTAATTTTAATTTTCATCTAGGAGTAAGATGAACTACTTTGGCATAATTACCCATTTTTTAAAAATATGTCCACTTATAACTTGAACAGTTACAAGTGGACTTATTAAAAGAAAGCTAGAAAGTATCACTTTCAAGTCCACAAGTAGAAACATTTACAATGGCCTTTCAATTGCCACTCTAACTGTAAATCTCAATATCAATGAAATAACCTTTTCAAGAATACAACTTCTACAGAACACTGTGGAATAGCTATTAATACGGTTATTCAAACTGCTGATCCTATCTTACATATAAGTTCACTTTATCAGTTCTACAGTTACTACTTGTGTATAACTACGCTAAATACAAATTCTGCTACTGTTAAGTTAACCTTTTCAAATTCACAGCAGCTGGTGGCACACATAATGGCAAACATAGACATCTATTCTTACTCTAAATCTTGTTGAATGAGAATTAAACTTCTGCAGTTTAATTCACAGCTCACAGCTGTTTGTAGCACCATATTGTAAATGTATTATAGGCTCATAAGAGCTTTTTAAGGGTCTGCACTTGCATCAAGTAATTAAGCAGAAGACAAACATATTGCTTCCTCCTGACCAACAGGTTAAGTTTTTAGGTTATATTTAGTTACGGCTCTTTAAGTTCTGAGATAAAATCTTGCTGGGATCAAATTTGCCTTTCATCCTTCTAAAATTGATAAAGTAACATACCAGTTGTTTTCATCAAATATAACATTTCCTAAAATGTGGGGCCATGTGGTTATGTTAACTATTGATATTTTCAAAATGACTGAGGCCAGTGAACAGGCAGAATTGTTAGCATGCCAGGCAAAATGCTTTGTGGCATTTTGTCTATCATTATGTTCTGAGTCCAAATTCCACCAAGGTCAACTATGCTTTTCATCTTTTCAGGGTTGATAAAATAAGTATCACTTGAGCCCTGGGTTCAATATAATCAACTTACCCCTATCCCCAACTTGCTGGCCTTGTGCCAAAATTTGAAACTGATATCTAAAAATAATTTAGTGGTTACACTGTTTATTTGGAATTAACTGATGTACTCAGAAATAAAATGGAAGATTTGTTGTATGCAGAGCTGAATTCACAAGCTGCAAACTGCTAATATCTTATTCAGTCAGTTATCTTATGGTGCACTGTATTGTAGACATGATATGTAGATATTGTATTTACAAGTTCTATATAGTAAGTGCGAGAAAGAGTGAAACAATATATCTACATAAGAATATGGATTTAATCAGTTATTTAAATAGTATGTGCCAGCTGTCATCAGCTCTGTAAAAAATTGAAAGGTGTTAATACATCTCTAAGTTGGTATATCATACACTTTGAGATACTATTATTTTTGTATTTGTTACTGATTCCACACACACAAACATTTATGTGTATGAAAGTGTATGTGTGAATGTATGTATGCATGTTTCTCTCTCTCTCTCATATATATATATAAATTAATGGGGGTCACAAAAGTGATGGAGGGTACTGACTAGTACTGTTCTTGCTAAAATAAGAGTTAAATTAGCTCCAAATCCACTAAAGCACTATACTCAATAACTGACGAAGGAGACACGTCCCTAGCATATATAGCTGTATTGTGGTTTCGAATTAAGGTGTAGCCCACCCTAATTCTCATCAGTGGCTCCTAACACCTGGTTAAACCCAACTTACTTTGTTGATCTAAGAAAAACCATTGAAATCATGTGCTGATTTTCAAAATGGTAAAAGTGTAAACAACTAATTAAGAGGATGGCTCATTAGCTATTAGAACCTAAAGGCAAAATTAATACAGATTACAAAAGTGACAGATGGTGCTAACTAGAACTGCTTATGCTAAAATAAAAGTTAAATTAACTCCAGTCACTAAAGCACTATACTTAATGACTGACAAAGGGAAGCAAGTTCCTAGTGCATATAGCCATATCACAATTTCGATTTTCATTGCTAATAAGCCACCCTTTTGATTTGTTATATATATATAAACACGTGAAGGTGCATGGCTCAGTGGTTAGAGCATCAGACTCACAATCATGAGGAGTGAGTTCGATTCCTAGACTGGGCTGTATGTTGTGTTCTTGAGTAAGACACTATTTCATGTTGCTCCAGTTCACTCAGCTATAGAAATGAGTTGCAATGTCACTGGTATCAAGCTGTATCAGCCTTCGCCTTTCCCTTGGATAATATTAGTGGCATAGAGAGTGGAGGCTGGTATACAGGGGAAACTTTTGGTCTTCCATAAACACCCTTGCTCAGACTTGTGCCTAGGCTGAGAACTTTCTAGGTGCAATCCTATGGTCATTCATGACCGATTGGGGTCTTTATCCTTTACATATAAACACACATGCACACATTCATCATAGAAATATATATATATGTATATCAATACTGGAAGGCTAAGAAGTTTGCTTTGTAGACATGTAGTCTCAGAATTGATCGCATTGCTTGTCATCTCAGGCAAGTACTTCTACCATAGCCTTGGGTTCACTTGAACTGTGAATGAATAAGAGTAGACAGAAACTGTGTAGAAGGCTATCTGTACCCAGTGATCCGGAAACAAAATTTGCTGAGGTGGTGCAAAACCAGGTCCAAATATTTTACGAAAAAGTAAATTTTTTCAATGTTGACATTAAATGCCCATAGGCTGAAATGCTCATAGGCTGAGCAAGACACTCTCATAGAATGTGACTAAATGAAGTTCATTTTTGAACATAGTTCCTCTTACTGTTCACACACTTCCATAAGTAGATGCAGTGCTTGGATCGCACTAGTGGAGAAAATATTCTGTTGGTCAAGCATCGGCTGCAGATGAGATGTTTTCATCCCATCCATACTGGTGCCCAGCCGTGTGTTTTTCATGTTGGAAAACAGAGATGATAATCAGATGGAGCCAAATCCATAATATAGGGAGGGGGATCAACCAGTTCAGAGCCAGTCACGCACAGCAGCAATTGAAACCAAGGGCTTGTGAGCTGAATGATAGCCTTTTGAAACTGCCAAGTTTCAAACTTAAGAAGTCTTGAACTTCCCATTGCTGCTGTGATCATTTTGAGGATAGTCAATAAACACAATATTTTTTACATTAATGTATAGAATATGTAATATTTTGAAGTATATATATTGTATATTAAAATGTTTAATTTCCGAAATATAGCAAGCGAAACAAACATTAGCCGTATAAATACAAATTGCAAGTATTTCAAAATGTGAGACACCACATGAAGAAACTAGCAAAAAAGAATATAGTAGTGCTTGTGTTTCAAAGGTATGAATAATTCTGTTAAAGAAAATACATTGGTTCTCAGTGCTGCTTGTACATAGTGATGTGTGAGGGGTAAACACAAAGCATGGCGTCAAAGATCTCTGGTGATAATTCTCTCCTCTCTGGCTATCTCAAAAGAAATTCTTTATATAT
Source organism: Octopus bimaculoides (assembly GCF_046866305.1). Classification (NCBI taxonomy): domain Eukaryota; kingdom Metazoa; phylum Mollusca; class Cephalopoda; order Octopoda; family Octopodidae; genus Octopus; species Octopus bimaculoides. The sequence goes on from NC_142939.1 coordinate 34,438,992, forward strand.
AGCCATCTGTTGGCTCGAAATAGACTGCACATTTTTTGGTCTGGTAAGCGGTCTATTTCGATGACTTAAAACATTCAATCAGCATGAACGGATATGGTTATGTGACCACTTCTAGAAAACACACAAAATACGCCAATTGGCAGCTATTTAAGCCTAGACAGCCAAATTATAAACATAGCATTCGCTACATTTTCATATGAGACATAGAAGAAACAAGTTACCTTCCTCTCTACAGCGACCAACCACGGAGCACCAAGTAGTGCATATAGAAAGTAAAAAAGAAACACACCCTCCATCTGGATTACAAGAGATGGTGCACGACAAACATCTACACGCAACGAGTTAAAGGTAGTTTCGCTCCGGAGGGATCTCAACAACTTTGGTGTGAAAGAAGGAAAGTTGTAAATCTAGTTGAGTTAACGGTTCCTCATGAAGATAATATGGACGCCGCGCAGGCTCGAAAGATTGACCATTATGTAAACCTCCTCGAGAAATGTGAAGATGCAGGTGGGAAAGCGGAGCATTTTCCAATCGAATTTGGATGAAGAGGGTTTGTAGGACACAGTGTGAGATGACTACTGTTATCGTTAGGCCTAACTCATCGTAAGGTAAATACCACCATGAGTGATATCCAAACTACAGTGGAGAAGGTTAGCCACTGGATTCAGTTAAAAAGAGATGATGAGCAATGGCTAAAGAAATATTGAGCTTTGTTTTTAATAACCAGTTGATTTAGCAAGTGAGGCCTCATATCAGTGAGGGGGGCTGGTGCACATTGATGCCGTCGAGAGGTAGGCCCCGAAACGGCGCACATTCTCTCCTGATGACCCCATACACTTGCTGGCTTCCGGTATGCGGAGTTCTCGACTGGTAGCACTTGCATGTGCGAGTTGTTTGCAAGATAGAATGGTTTAAGACTTTCTCTTGCCACAGGGTATATTTTGTGTGAGACATCAGAGGGTGCAGCTTTTGAGCACACAGCTCCTTCTTATATTTTAAGATAACCTTGCAATATAAGAGGGGGCGCGCAACTCCTTATAAAAGAAGATAACCTCGCAAGGTTATCTTAAATGGTGAATCAAACAGTCAGAGATTTTTCTTTCTCTTGAGGTATTCAGCATATTAGCAACAATGAAGTATCACTACAGCCGCAGGAGACATATGGGCATCAGCAGCTGTAGTTCTCTGCACACCAACATGTGACCACGTCTTTTGTTGAGGTGCTGCATAATCAATTATTGTCAGGATTTTTCTTGATTACAAATCAGTGATTACAAATCAGACGGTGAAACATAGTGGGGCGAAGTAGAATAATCGGGAGCAGTTCTGGTCCTCTTGGCTAATAATCGAAAGAATACGATCGTAAATACAAACGACTGAAATGGGGTTCTTCCGAATAGACTTTGGAGATTTGTTATTTTATTGAGTGCGTAGCCTGCACATCAGAGGGGTGTTCCTGGTAGAGCCTCTTGGGAGATCACATCTCCGATACTACGGAAATGTGGTAAAAATGTTTCAGGAAAGTATCAATGAACAGGTTTTACGGACAAAAACAACTGACAGGAAACCCAGGGTAGGGGACCATGCGCAAGTTGTTTCGATAGCATCTATGAGCTCGGTTGGTCTCTTTACGAGGTCCAGCTGAATCATTTGGAGACAGTTAATTGTAACGGGACCTGATAGAAGACAGGCTTGAGGAATATTCTCTTATAATACTTCCAAGAATTTAGTGGATGATGAGGGCAAGCGGAGATTTACATACACAAATAATCTACACACATAAGCACATATACCTCTAAATACATTAATTTCAAATTTTGGCACAAGGCCAGAAATTTTGGTGGACGGGGAAACACGATTACATTGACTCCAGTGTTTCACTGGTACTTATTTAATGGACCCTGAAAGGATGAAAGACAAAGTCGACCAAGGCAGCATTTGAACTCAGAAGGTAAAGAATTAAGAAATGTAGTTCGGCGTTTTGCCCAGCTTGCTAACCATCCTGCAAGCTCACTGACTGTGTCTGTATATATTGATATCAAATTTTGACAGAAGGCCAATAATTTAAGGGATTATATAGATCCCATTATATAGTTCCCAGTGCTCAACTGCCACTTATTTCATTAACCCAGAAGGATAAAAAGCAAAGTCGACTTCGGCGGAATTTGAACTCAGAATATGAAGACAGACAAAATGCCGCTAAGAATTTCGTCTGTCTTCGTGTTGTAGAGCTGGTGGTTCTGCCAGCTCACTGCCTTTATACCTGTATATGTTCATTGACAGACAGGTATGCACCCACCACACACACGCATACATGAACACACACGCAAAATATGTCCACAAACACCGACCCCCCCCCCCCACACACACACACACATTAATGTAAATGAATACATTATATATATAAATATTTATTTGTATACATGTGTGAGTGTACTATGGTGTGCGTGTAGCGTCTATGAGTGAAATTCATTCAAGAATTTCTCGTCTTGTTCAGAGAATTGTAGATTTCGTCATATTGTCCTTATGACGTCATAATAGCGGAAACATCGTTTTCTCCAAGGCCTTCGTTTGAAATAATATTCATTCTCTTTCAACCTTTCGCGGTGATTAGAGGCTAGGGAATGTGTGCGCCGGGGGACGCACCCGGACACCTGAAGACTAGAGTGAAGTCAGAGTCATCTTCACCTTGTTTTTGGTGTTTGTGGGGATATTTTGAGCGGACCTTCACAGGCGTGTCTTCCAGACATTTGGATCCTTATAACTTTCTGAAAAAATACATATCTTTTAAGGAAATATTCTACAAATACCTCTCGGATAGTATATATTACGACTATATCGGAATTTAATGTGGAAAAATTAGAAGCCGCGCATATATATATACTGACACACATCCCGATTTTTTTTTTACAAAACTTCAAGTTCCATTTTGTGGAGATGTATGTTATGTGTGTCAGTATATATGTGTGTAATTTCGTGAAATTTTCTTTTTTTTTTCTACATTAAATTCTTCTACAGTCTTAATGTACACAATCTGAGAGGTATTTGTAGAAAATTTCTGTAAAAATATGCCCATTTTTATGGAAGTTATTAGGAAACAAATTCGGGGACACAATTGTGTGGGTCTGCCGTTTTATGCACCTTTGAGTTCTTAAACACCCTCTGTAACATGCTGGTTGGTACCATAACATAGTTACAAGGTGTCCGGTATTGTTCCTGCACCCGTATGAACTCTTAGCCAGGCAATTTCAGGACAGGAAACCTGGAGGTTCCAACCAGAAACGATACTTCACACTCGATATTTTCACACAGAATATTTCATTGTAAACAATCGTATAAGTTGATAGTAAGAAGAGGTAAATAAAAATCGTGCATGAAATATTCCTTTCTACTATAGGAACAAGGTTTGAAATATGGTGGAATGAATAGTTTGATCATATTGACCTCAAAGCTTGACAGGCAAATATTTTATCAATAACAAAAGGACCAACGGAACCATCGACCTAGGTGGATTTTGAACTCAAGATTGCAAAGGTGCACGAAATGCCGCCAGTGTGCTAACCAATCTGCTGCTGACCGTCTTACGAACACGAATAATGGACATTCAACATATAGTCCACGTGTAGATGTAGAGAGTAGGGTTATAGACTCGGTAAGAGCTTAAATAAAATACAATTTGCTGCTATTAAAATGTTTGATAATATCTCCTTGATATTTCATTTCATATAAAAGCGAGATTTATCTATCTTAATTTGCAGAGGAATTTGTAGTGGGTAGTTTAGCTTAATCGGTTAAAGCATCGTCACATGTAATGATGGGGATGTGAGTTCGAGTCCACAGTTAGCCACCTACACTTTTCTCTGCAAAAGGGGATAGTTTATCCTGTTCAGGCTATATTATTAGCATTATTCTGCGATTGAGAATTTAAAAAACCACTTCTTTAACTTTCTAAAAAGACATCTCAACGCTTCTAAAAGCAAACTTCGTTTGTTTATTTACGTTTGTAGCAATTTGAATTTAATGAAAGCTAAATTCTGTCTGTCTGCAGTCCCTCTATCTCACTCTACATTTGCTCTGAATAGTGATATTATACTATAGTAGAAAGTGGGTTATACATCTTTAGACGTATACCTGACTTTCCTACTATAAACTTAGAATATAACGGAACGCTGAACTCCAGACTATCAACTCAAACAACACTTTATTCAGGTGGTATATCTTGTTGTTACAGCTTCTGTTGTGTGTGAGCATAGTTGTTGGGACGTTGTTCTGTAGTTGTGAGCGAGCTGTCGAGTGTAAAGAGACTGTCTCCAGGTTGGAGTATTAGAGACACTCTTGACACGTCCGTGCTCATGGTCGGCCGACCGTAAAAGAGAAAGATTAAAGCGGGAACGCTTGCTTGTTTAATTCCACACATGCGTGAGACTACGCATGCGCACGGCGTTACTACAATACCTTTTTGGAATGAGAATGATCCTGGAATTGAAAATCTGCTCGTAAGTTTGTCCTTGAACATCCAGTATTGGGAAGGTATTTGGGTTGCTACTTCTAGCAGGTAAAGCTTGGCAAATTCAGGCCAACTTGTTTGTCGTTTGTCAGATGACATCAGAGATGGAGGAGATGAATGACATTCGCTTCGGTAATTTTACGTCCCGACCAGAACTTTAGGACAAATTGGCCAACAGTTGGAATTCAACTTGGGAGTGGAACAATAGAATGATTGCATTAGAGCATTAATTCTCACTCACTCCTAAATCTCTGAAAAAACAGTAGTGGGGCATATAATCATTATAGATATATTATAGTTATAAGTGTGCAATCTGTATCGAACTAAGAATGTTCACTTAATTTCTTCATTATTTGTTCGATAGTTATCATATGATCACTTTAGCTGCAAACCCAATTTGACAAAACTGGTTTGGTTATAAGTGTACAATGTGTTTGGGACTAAGAATGTTGTTTATGTTCAACATCTCTCTCTATCTTTTCCTCTCTCTTACTTTTTTCTTTCTTTCTTTCATTATTTTCTCTCTCTCTTTCTCTCATACGCTTACGCAAAATTGTTTGTGGGTTTTCTTGAAATTACTTCTGTCTATAAACTTTAGTTAATCTAAATTGTCCGATGTTTCTTCCTTACTTCCACCCGTATCAACAATAATGCCCTGAGGCACGTACCTTTGGAACGTAAACTATTCAAAATACGAAACGCGAAACCTCTGTGTGTATCAGTAAGATAAAAATCTACTTCTTTAATCGTAAATTCAACCAAACTCTTTTCTTTGATGCACTTTCTAAGGTAGATAATCTAAAAATTATCGTTGCTATTATCTTCCAATATATTTTGTATTAAATCATTTATGTCGTTAGCTACATTGGACTACTATTTCTAGCACACCTAACAACCACTTTATGTACATCTAGTTGGACAAATTGTATAATCAAGAGGAATCCACACGAGATTATGAAGAGATGGGTACTACTAAAGCAGCGTGGTCCCGAACGCGCAGACGCGCGTCCGGGCTAGCTAGTCGCGAGTGGTCGATCCTACAAAAAAATGCGCGCGCGCAAATGAATACGTGTTTAGGGTTAGGATCGACCACTCACGACTAGCTAGCCCGGACGCGCGACTGCGCGTTCGGGACCACGCTGCTTTAGTAGTACCGAGAAGATGCAGAGTGTAGTGTGGTGTATTGCATGCTGCCTAAGAGATCGGGTACAACAAGCATCATTAAGAAAGAGAGACAACTGGGACTAATGGTTGAGTGAAGATGGCATGAACCCAGCCAGGTCCGGGATGCAGAGGGAAGCCGTAGCTCGCTTATGGCGAAAGACAATCCGACGGGTGGCTTTTTTATAAGGTACAATCTAGTATGACTAAGTGTGCAGCAACAACTCCGCTCCCAATGTGATGATAGTAATACTCCATTGTGGACCTCCGATAAGCCCTATAGTGCAGGGGTCTCCTAGCACCGAGTCGCGCATCATGCGATAAAAAGTTGTACAGAAACAATAAAATTCTAAATTATATTTCTAGGCGTGGCTGTGTAGTTAGAAGCTTGCTTCCCAACCACACGGATCTGGGTTCAGTCCCACTGCGTGGCAGCTTGGACAAGAGTCTTCTATTTTAGCTGGGGGCGAACTAAAACCTCCTGAGTGGATTTGATTTTATAGACGGAAGGAAACTCGCCGTATATATATATGTGTGTGTGTCTGTATTTTTGTGTCCGCTTAGCAACCGCTGTTGGTTTCTTTATGTCTCTGTAACTTAGATAAAAAGACAGATAGAACAAGTACCAGGCTTAAAAATTAAGTCTTTGGGCTGATTTTTTCGACTAACATGCGGTGCTCCTGCATGGCTGCAGTCACATGACTGAAACAAGTAAAAGGATAAGGCGGTCTGCAGAGTGTTCTTTACAGTTGTAAATCACTTGTTATAAATGTAATAAATAAATTAAGCACTTGTTTGCGTTCTCTTATGGGTTTGATTCGACGGTGGAATCAATTCTCTTGCATGAAATCAGTTTGTGGTGCACAAATATTTTGGAAACTGCTATTGTAGAGTAACGATAATTGATAGTGGGTAGAGTATCTTCTGGGCCTCAGGAGACATGGGGAGTCATTGGAATGTTGTCCTAGCTATGTAAAGGATATGCTTTTACATAAATTTACAGAAAATGTATCCTACTGCCCTACGTATGTACATATGAATGTATTAAGTATTGATGGAGACTTGTAGACGGTGGGTATATACATAAACCAGACGTAAATAAATGATTTTCAAGTTGATTTCACACTCATACATGCTTTCTTAAATACATACATGCATATGTATATACGTTTCTTCGTGTGTGTATGTGCGTGCGTATAATTGTGTACGCATGCGCGCTTGCGGGTTTATGTGTGTGTCTCTGTGAGTGTATATGTGAATGCATGTTTTGTGTGTGTGTGCGCGCGCGCCATCCTGCCAGCTCGCCACCGTTATACCTGTTATACCTCGCAGTTTCGAGTGAGTGGATAGGTCCATTACATAGATCCAAGGCGAAAAGATGAAAAAAAGTCGACCTCGTCGGAATTTGAACTCAGAACAAGATTAAGGACGAAATGCCCCTAACATTTTCCCGGGCATGCTAACGATTCTGCCAGCTCGATACATTTATAACAGGATATATTCTTTCCTACTCTAGGCACAAGGCCCGAAATTTTGTGGGAGAGGGCCATGTTGATTAGATCGACCCTAGTACGTAACTAGTACTTAATTTATCTACCCCGAAAGGATGGAAGGCAAAGTCAGCCTTGGCTGAATATCAGTATATGTTTGATACACAAACGGGTATGCACACACACACAGACACGCACACACACACACATACACACAGGAACACATGAACACCCATTAATGTAAATGCATACATTATATATGTAAATATTTGTTTGTGTACATGTTTGTTTGTGCTATTGTGTGCGTGCGCGTATAGCGTCTATAAGTGAAATTCATTCACGAATTTCTGGTCTAGTTTAGAGAATTCTAGATTTCGTCATAGTGTACTTACAACGTCATAATAGCGGAAACGTCGTTTTCTCCAAGGCCTTCGTTTCAAATAATATTCAGTCTCTTTCAACCTTTCGCGGTGATTAGAGGCTAGGGAATGTGTGCGCCGGGGGACGCACCCGGACACCTGAAGACTAGAGTGAAGTCAGAGTCATCTTCACCTTGTTTTTGGTGTTTGTGGGGATATTTTGAGCGGACCTTCACAGGCGTGCCTTCCAGACATTTGGATCTTTATAACTTTCTAAAAAAATACATATCTTTTAAGGAAATATTTTACAAATACCTCTCGGATAGTGTATATCGGAATTTAATGTGGAAAAAATAGAGCTCGCGCCCACATATATATATATACTAACACATCCTTTTTTTTTTTTCAAAATGCACCCTTCAGGTGCACATTGGGATTAAACACTGGGGGAAAATGGCTGTAACTTTTTTTTATTTTGGCGATTTTCGCTTTCGATAATGTGTTCTACATATCCCGGTCATGCGATGCCCCCTAAAAAGAACCACATAGTTGGGAAGCAAGCTTCTTACCACATAGCCATGCCTGCACAAAATAATTAGAGTACAGGCTGTATGTATAAACTAATCTGAGTACAGATTATTTAATTCATTTTATAAAATAATCTGAGTACATATATAATATAATCAGAGTATAGGCTACACGTATAAGGCGGAGTACAGAATACACACAAAATAATTAAAGTACAGGTTACACATATGAGATAATCAGCATACATACTATATGCACACGATTGGAGAATGTACTACATTTACAAGATAATTAGAGTACTAACTACATGTACATGATAATCCCATAATATTACTCAGTAACTATGGTGCCATCATCAGCTGTTGTGTTCTATAACATGATTGACGTTTCTGCAACAGAGAGTACATGATATATACACCCTGAGTATGTATGTGTGTGTATTTTCGTGTGGACGTGTGTATGTTTGTATGGCAGTGTACCTGGATGTGTGTGTATACATGTCTTTTGATATGTGTGTATAGCTGTTTTTTGTGTGTGTGCGTATGTGTGCATTTGTATGTCTATGCATATGTATGTATAACAAAATGTTTATGAATGTGTGTATGCTATAGTGCATGTCTGAGATTGTGAGTGTTGGCAGATGGATGAATGAATGTGCCTTTTTTTAGGGGGAATCACATGACCGTGATATGTAGAACACATTATCGAAAGCGAAAATCGCCAAAATTAAAAAATTAAAAAGTTACAGCCATTTTCCCCCAGTGTCTAATCCCAATGTGCACCAAATTTCAAGTTCCATTTTGTGGATATATATGATATGTGTGTAGTTTCGCGAAATTTTCATTTTTTTTTTTTTTCTACATTAAATTCCTCTACGGTCTTAATGTACACAATCTGAGAGGTATTTGTAGAAAATTTCTGTAAAAGTATGCCCATTTTTATGGAAGTTATTAGGAAACAAATTCGGGGACACAATTGTGTGGGTCTGCCGTTTTATGCACCTTTGAGTTCTTAAACACCCTCTGTAACATGCTGGTTGGTACCATAACATAGTTACAAGGTGCCCGGTATTGTTCTTGCACCCGTATGAACTCTTAGCCAGGCAATTTCAGGACAGGAAACCTGGAGGTTCCAACCAGAAACGATACTTCACACTCGATATTTTCACACAGAATATTTCATTGTAAACAATCGTATAACTGTAAGTGGACTTGATAGTAAGAAGAGGTAAATAAAAATCGTACATGAAATATTCCTTTCTACTATATTTTATCAAGAACAAAAAGATCAAGGAAACCATCGACCTCAGTGAATTTTGAACTCACATTGCAAAGATGTACGAAATGCCACCAGCGTGCTAACCAATCTGCCGCTCACCGTCTTATGAATACGAGTAATGGTTACTCAACATATAGTCCACGGGTAGATGCAGAGAGTAAGGTTATCAACTAGGTAAGTGCTTAAAGAAAATAAATTTTTTTATTATACTAAACATTAAATTTTGTCTGTCTGCCACCGTATCTCAGTCTACGTTTGCTCTATATAGATATATTATACCCTTTTGGAATGAGAATAATCCCGGGATTGAATATCTGCCCTTTATTTGATTCTTGACATGCAATATTGAGATTCAAAAGCTACTTCTAGCAGGTAAAGCTTGGCAAATTCACGCCATTTTGCTTGGCGTTTGTCAGAAGACGTCAGAGATGAAGGGGGAGATAAATGACATTCGCTTCGCTTATTTTACGTCCCAACAAGAAGTTTCGGACTAATTGGCCAACAGTTGGAATTCAACTTGGGAGTGGAACAATCTTTTTTTATTACAAATAAGTGAATACCTCTTATAACCACAGACGGTGAACTTTTGTGGGGCTCAGTATAATACACTTTGACGGCAATGAAATATCTCCATTTTCGTAGCTTCAAGTATATGGAAGAATAAACGGGAGCATGATTTTTAACCCCAAAAGACTTTCTGCCAAAACGTAAGTTCTTCGTTCTCGCATCATTAAATTCTTGTATGCAGATGATTGTGCCCTGTTAGCACATTCTCAGGAAGATATGCAATACACGATGAATGTGATTTCTGCAGCATATTCAGCATTGGACCTTACAATCAACTTGAAAGAAACTGTTCTAATGTACCAGCAGTCGTAGCTTATGCACAATCTCATGCATTGAGAAAACTTGCATATTTGGGGTTATCAGGCCTTTATAGATTTTACTTTCTTTACATTTAGCAGATTTGTTATGGAGCTGTGGAGGTACACATTCAAATTGAGGTGGACAGTGATGGGAAGAAAGGCCTGATAGTAGTGGTGGTTATAGTTGTTGCAGTAGAATATTATGGCACTGATGATGATGATAATGTGTCAGTTGTAGTATTCAATGAAAATGAAAAATGTGGATAGCAGGACAGTAAAGGGCTTTTCATTGTGCAGAATTCCCTTGGGAATATGATGACCAACCTCATTAGTAAACATATTGGATTTTTTATTTATTTATTTATTTATTTATTTATGTTTGTTCTTGCTTTCAGAAGAAACCTAACTTACGCAACTTTTTACAGATCAATTTTTAGACACTGTTAACTAAACCTGGCAAAATATGTATGGGGTGCAAATTTTGATTTTGCACCCGCTAAAAGTTTTAGGAGGGGCAAGTGCACCACCTGCACTCCCTGTTCCCGGGCCCTTGTCTGTACCCTTAATTTAAATGTCTGGCCATGTTGCACTTTTGTCACACCATGTTCACTTGAGTCTACTCAGCTACTTTGCACATTAATTCAATAAGTAGACAATCCGATTGATCAACCAACCAGGCACCTATAAATAAATATTAATGTTTGTGCGTGCGTGTGTGTTTGTGTTTGTGTGTGTGTGTGTGTGTGCGTCCATGTTAGTTCCCTTTGATTGCTACTAGAAACATGTTATCCACTGCCAGATAACCAGCAACTTATAAGCATGCCCACCAGCCTGACCTAGTGAGGAGGCTTGCTAGAAAAACAACAAAACAACACCAAGATTTTTCAAAAGGATGACTGAACCCAACATAATGTCTCCAATTACCAATTACCAAGTAATAGTGCAAGGGACCAATTACTCAACAGTAGTGCAAGGGACATAGAAATGCAAAATGAGGAATGAGTGTGACATAAAACAATTTGGGTGAGTTTGTCAGAATTTCTGCCAAGAATATTAGGTGTAAAACATGAAGATTGTTCAGTTTCTGTTTATCTCAACCAATGTTTGGTCACTGAAAGGAAAGATGTCTTATTGAGAAAGGAAATGCAGTTTGGTACATGCATCGTTCATTATAATTAGTTTCATGTAAAGGAATTTCATAGAATTGCTCATGGATAATAGACATTTCAAAAGTAGTACTTGTCATTGTTATTGTAGTGGTCAAGGGAACACATGTCTTTGTGATGATGATGAAATACTGCCATTTCTTTTATCCTTTCTATTCTCCTATATGTACTGGAATATTAGGTGCCCTATCAATCACATATCAACCAGGTTGATGTCTTTAGACATCAACCTGTGGATACAGTGTGAATGAAAGAATTTGAATGGTGACTATTTCTCTAAATATAAAATCAGTGGTATTTGATCCTTTCTTTTGAAATCCCAATTAAGATAGATTTGTCATATCATCAGAATGAATAATAATTGCATTCCCAAAGTCTTCACGTATTACCAGCTCCATAATAGAAGAGGAAGCATAAGAAGACCATGGCTAAAGGACAAGGACAAGCTCAAAACTAACCTAAAAAAACTGCATCGAATTGCAAGAAATGGAAATTCATTTGTCATGAAGAATAAAGCCATAAAGAACTATAAATTAAACTGTCTAAATTATTTTCAAGAACTCAGAGCAAAGATAAAGTCTTGAACTAATGTGCAAGCCATTTCATATAAGAATCCTTTATGTTCAATCTGTGAACTCATTTGTAAATAGATGGTTGGATTAAAATCTTGTAAGAGACACAGACATAAGAATCCTTTATTATTATTATTATTATTATTATTATTATTATTATTATTATTATTATCATTATTATTCTCTCTTTATCACAAGTTTTGTTGGAGCTCCTGGAGTCTTGCATGCATAGCGAATTTACTACTTGCAGCTACAGTACCAGACTCTTCATTCTTTTCTGATTATTCTGGCCCTGGCAAGGAGGCAAACCTTTTGTAACATTTCTACTGGGTACTCTATTCCAATCTCCTTTATATTCCTCTTGATGCCATCTGATACTGTTCCCAAGGACCCAACAATAATTGGCACTATCTTCACCTTCTTCATTTTCCAGAGCTGGGCTATTTCATACTTTTCACCTTCCTTCTTGACTTAAGAGGGTTGTATCTATCCTTTTGGCTTCCTTCTTGACTATTTGTGGGTCAAAGAAGCATGCAACATCAACCATATCGCCTCTGTGGTGCACCTTGTCCACCACCACTAGGTCCAGTTTGTTATACTCTAGCACCTAATCTGTTTGGACTGGGAAATCCCTGAGGATTTTGCTAGTCTCTGACTCTGCCATTCTCTATGGTTTGTGCTCATACCATATCTTGCCTCTCTCTAGTCTCCATTTATCACACATTTACCAATGTAGTACTTTCGCTACCTAGTCATGTCACCACAACTTAATAATGCTAATAATAATAATAATGATAATGATAAGAATTATTATTATTATTATCATCATTATTATGGCTGTATACATACACACACATATATGTATGTATGTCTACATGTTTGTGTATGTATACATTTTTATATGCATGTATAATATATGTGTATCTATATAGGCTTATAGTTTGCATTATATCACATTCTTTTTCTCACAAAAGCTTTTATAACAGTAAAATGTGATCTGTAAAAGAAACTACTTTTGGAAATTAATTTTAGTTTCTTTTCTGGAGCTAAAAAAATTAACTTAGTGAAATGAGGAAAAAAGTTTTAAAAATGAAAATAAAATAGTGTACAATGTCAGCATAGTGCAGGTTTTGAGCATATAATTTCATTAAAACCAGACAAATATAAATTTAATTTAGAAATGTTAACATGCTGCTGTTCACTTTCAATTTATCATTAGTCAAATTTCTTTAGCTTTTCTTTTATGCATTGTGATAGAATGTGATAGGGATCAGATGGCCAAGTGACCAGTGTTTGGGATTATCTGGTCATGAGTTCAAATTTGTTGTTAGTTATATAACAGGGCATACCTTTCTACTTTGTTTCAGATCAATCAAGTTCAAACTAGAGCCAACCAAATCATCTTTGTCTGTCTTACAAGTTGATCAGAGCAGGATACCTATTGACTAGTCATCCTATTTTTCCTAAATTTGTTTATGTTGTTGTTGTTGATAAGATTCATCTAGACTCTGGGATACTGTCAGATACTTACAGTTCTCTACTAGTCAGATGCCACAGTAGAAGTATGTCAACCCATGCGTTCTATTCAAGGTTAGTGGTGGGTAACTATAATAACCTTCTCAAGAGTTATGTACAAATCAGCAAGGATCAACTGTACAGAAACCTGCCAAACCACAGAAACCTGTGGTTTGGCATTGCTCTTGGGAAGAACTGCTGGTTTGCAATAAATACTACATGCACAATAGCTCTATTAGCAGGGTTAGTTTGAGATGTACACAAGGCGATGAAATCATTTTGAATGCATGAATTCATTATTCAATCGTTGCTGTCAAGTGAAATTATGTTAAACAGCTGGAGTTATATGTAGTGAAAATCTGGATATCAACCAAATTCATCAGGAGGATCATGATTGTGTGACAGATAAAGGTTGAAGACAAACACTCACTTCTTCAGCAAAGCCATCATCAAAAGTTTTAAGTTGCACATGAAAGGGAAGATGAGAGTGGTAAGCAAGATAGTACAAAAGCCCAATCATGTTCCCTTTTATACTTTTTACACACACATTTTCCATAACACTTTTCGTAACTAATTCTTTGTAATCACTCATAACTTTAGATAATTTATCTTAGTAATCTTGTCTCATCTATTACCTTTACTATAAATAAAGTAATTATTATTACCATTATTAATATGTTTAACACTATCGATACCTATTAATCTTTTGAAAAGAAATATTTTATAAAATTTCCCTCTTATATCTTCACATTGTGTTTCTATCAATTTGATTGGTAATTATAACCTGGTACATATTAAAACTGGAATCAAACTAGGAATAATTATCATTCCAGCATGGAAAGCAGACGTTAAGCAATGATGATGATGATGATGATTATATATATATATATATATATATATATATATACATACATGTGTGTGTGTATGATTGTTTTTATGTTCAGTTACGATAAAAACAATTAAACATTAGTCTGAAGGGTTACTCTATACTTTCGTAGAATACAAATTTCTTATTCTTAAGCAGCAAACATACATACATGAAAACATTTTTGACTATTTATATTTATCTTTCAAGAAGAGCTGTCATATTAAGCTGTTGTCAATGCTGAACTTATTGACTGAGTTATCAGTGAGCATTATCTATACATATCAAACGTTAAAATAATTACCAGCTTTTAAGTTGAGGTTAAACATTCAAAATATTGTAATTTTATCCTCTCTCATGTTACATGATTTCATTCCTCTCCAAGATATAAAATTTTCAGCTCTTGTGTGCGTCCATCTCTGCAACCATGTGATACACTTTAAAGAAACCTCAGTTTAAAAGGTAGTGAATGCACATATGTAGTTTCCACTATCTTTGCCATCACTTTTTGAACCTGGATATTAGTAACAAAATTTCTCATTTACTCAAAATTTTTCCCCCTTCCAACATCTTTAATACATCTACTTCCTCTATCACCCTCCAAACTCTTCCAAACACAATAACTCTCTTTTCACCTTATATACTATGTCTAGCAAGACTCAGCATGGTCACTCTACATTGTAGAACTAGTAACAAAATCTCCCATAGCTCACATCATGTTGTCTTAAAGAAAAAATGAGATTCTCATGACTGGAATGCCTTCAATCAAAGATCTTCTCATTGGCTGACCTGGATCTGACCAATGTGTATAAAACTAAAATCAACAGCTAGAGAATATGTTGGGCTACTGTGTCAAAGGTCATAGAGGCATTCCCCAGTGGCACATGCCTTACTTCACTTAGTTTAATTTGGAGAACAAGGCAGAAGCATTACTCATGGAAACACTTATTTCTGATAAGCTTATATTACTATCTGATATAAAGTATAACTTAGACATATTAATTCGTTGGTTAAAGAAAGATAATCTAAGACATGACCAGCTAGCAGACATGAGGTAATACACAAAAGAAAAGCATGGCCTCCACACATCAAACTCTTTCCATTATTATTCAACTTGTATATATTTGAGACTGAGAGTAAATGTATTTAAAGTTACAGCTTCGTTCATTGTACCGTGTTCCTTTATCAAATGAAATTACCGCCTTCCACAACCTGGGAACACCACCATCTAAACCATAATCATTTATTTTTACATAAAGCTTGCACTACAGGATATACTTTTTGTCAGTTCTGTACTTCCTTAGAAGCTAAAAACTAAAATGGAACCCATTGGACAATTTTTCTGCTTCTTTCCTATCAACTGTGTCCATTGTTTTAACCAAAACCTCATACATCCCTTCCAGCATGAAAACCACTCAACCCATTCTGCTACAAGGCCTCTACTGACAGTCTATCTCAACTAGCCAGGCAGCATTCAGTCAAACCTCACTCTAAAAGGTGATGTATGCACATATGTAGTTTCCACTTTCCTTACCATTAACTCTCCAACCAAAAACGGTTTCCAATTATTCATGCTCAAAATCTTTCTTCCCACTTCTTTAAATACATTTGCTTTGTCTGCAAATCTCTAAACACCTATAACTTTTTGACCATATCTGTTCATACATTAAGGACATTATATTTCACCTCTTCTCTCTCTGAAGCCATCATCCTTGGTGACTTTAATTTTCCTGTACTGATACTCTCACCCTATAATGATGCTGCCAGCAGTATGGGTAGAGAGTACTCAGTAACATAAGACATACTTTTCCTCGGATAACCAGAAATCTTTCTCAGGCCTTAACTTTCTACATCACCCAATTTCATTCTTTACACATGTCCATAACTGACATATTGACGCTCCTAAACTCCTTGATCTTGTTCTCACTTCAAATAAATCACTTTGTTTTATCAGGTTGTCTCATCAATGCCTCTAGTCATATCTACTCACTACACACTCGCATACAATACAATTACTTCAATGTAATTGACTGCATGGCACTTCAAGGTGTTTGAATAGTTGAAACACAACCAGTCTTAAGCTATTTAAAGGAATACATGTGATTCCTTCCTGAACTATCAGAGACAGTTGACTGAGTGACTGTTAGGCATATCTCTCCTCTTCTCCACACTACAAAACCCCATAGCTCAGTATCTCCAGGCGTTTCACTCATAGCCCAGTAGCAGTTCAAGGCAAATGATATGACCAGCAACACTAGATGAAGATTAGCTCATCCTATAAATTGGACAGCTTTTAATCTCGTCATAATACAGTTCCTGATTAACCATCATCTGAACTGGGAAGGGTATCCCTCAACCTCCACAGGCTTCTCAAAAAGGCAATCCTTTTAGTCTCTTGATACATTTTAATACTTCCATCAACTTTAAAATCTCCTTTATTCTTCTACTTTTCAATTGTGATGGCTCTCTGAACACTACTCCCCAGGAAAAAGCTTCCACATATACATGCCAAGTGTAAAAGTCATATGGCCATTTCAAACAAATAAGACCTTCAGTCTTGTCAAAGTCCCTCTCTTAACAATGACCATCACCATCCCAGTTAGCTCCCATGCTCACCAAACTCTCCAGTCTCTCTACCTCTTCTTAATGACCATCTGTATGGTTTTCCTTAAGCCAGATCAGTCAGAGACTTAGAATTACATGTCACTCACCTGCAAGCTTCCATCTATCAGAAATCTGGAGAAAGTAGTTTTTGTAGCACTCTCTATAGGTGAAACTTTTGACAGTGTCCTGCACATAATTCTTCACTCAAAATTACACACCTATTAGTTCTATTTGTTTCTCATCTCTTGGGTCAAGGATTTCCTATCAGATTGTATATGTATACCACTGAAGGAGTCCTCTCTGACCCACACTCTGTCAACTCTGGTATGCTCTAGTGTTCGATTTAGTCCCTCATATTTTTGCTCCTCTATATTACCATGACCTCCAACAACACTTACTCATAGACAGATGATACCAATGTTCAATTCTTTTAAAACTTCTGCACCCACTCATCATTTGCATGTACTCTTACTCTATGTTTCAAAATAGACCCTATATCAAGAAAACACAGTCACTGCATATTTCAAGAACTTCTTAATGCATACTGCCTCCTTTAAACATAAACAGTACAGAACACTTAAAATATTAGGTTCTGCTATTAGTGAATTTTTTTTTTGCAAACAGCTCTCT